>NW_025844194.1:6839-10736 GCF_002878395.1 Capsicum annuum | reverse complement strand
TAATCACTTTCAAAACAAAAAAAACATATTTAAAGTTCCTACACTTAGTCATTTTCTATCTACCAAGTCACCTTTAAAGTCCCTACACTTAATCATTTTCAACCAACCTAGTCGCCAAACATAACCACTTTTAAAACAAAAAATCACCTATAAAGTTCCGACACTTAACAATTTTCAACCTACCAAGTCACCAAACATAACCTCTATCAAAACAAAAAATCACATTTAATGTCTCTACACTAAATCATTTTCAACCTACCAAGTCATCAAACATAACCACATACAAAGAAAAAAAATGTCGTTAAAGTCACTACACTTAAATATTTTAAAAATTCAAGTCACCAAACATAACCACTTTCAAAAGAAAAAATCACCTTTAAAATCCCTACACTAAACCATGTTAAACCAACCATATCACCAAACATAATCACTATCAAAATGAAAAATACCTTCAAAGTTCCTACACTTAACCATTTACAACTTACCATCACCAAACATAAGCACTTTCAAAACAAAAAATCACCTTTAAAGTCTCTACACTTAACATTTTAAATCGATCAAGTCACCAAACATAAATACTTTTAAAACAAAAAATAACCATTAAAGTACTACACTTAAACAGTTTCAACCTACCAAGCCACCAAACATAACCACTGTTAAAAGAAATAAAATACCTTTAAAGTCCCTGCACTTAATCATTTTCAACCTACCAAGTCACCTTTAAAGTTCCAAGACTAAATCATTTTTAACCTACCAAGTCGCCAAACATAACCACTTCCAAAATAAAAAATCACCTTTAAAGTTTCTACACTTAACCATTTTCAACCTACCAAGTCACCAAACAAAACCACATTCAAAACAAAAAACTACCTTTAAATTCCCTACACTTAAAACATTTTTAACCATCAAGTCACCAAACATAACCACTTTCAAAACAATAAAGCACCTTTAAAGTACCTACACTAAACCATTTTAAACCTACCATGTCACCAAACATAATCAATATCAAAATAAAAAATATACCTTTAAAGTCCATACACTTCCCATTTTAAAATATCAAGTCACCAAACATAACCACTTTCAAAAAAAAAAAATTATCTTTAAAGTCCCTACACTGAACCATTAAAAAGCTACCATGTCACCAAACATAATCACAACCAAAACAAAAAATATCTTTAAATTTCTTGCACTTAACCATTTTCGACCTACCATGATCAAACATAACCACTTTCAAAACAAAAAATCACCTTTAAAGTTCCTACATTTAACCATTTTGAGACTACCATCACCAAACATAACCACTTTCCGAACAACAAATCACCTTTAAAGTCTCTACACTTAACCATTTTTAATCTACCAAGTCACCAAAAATAACCACTTTTATAACAAAAAATCTCCATTAAAGTCCCTACACTTAACCATTTTCAACCTATCAAGAAACCAAACATAACCGCTTTTAAAAAAAAAAACACCTTTAAAGTACCTACTCTTAATCATTTTTTAATCATTTTTAACCTACCAAGACGTCAAACCTAACCACTTTCAAAATAAAAAATCACCTTTAAAGTTCCTACACTTAACCATTTTCAACCTACCAAGTCACCAAAAATAACCACTTTCAAAACAAGAAATCACCTTAAAAATCCGTACACTTAACGATTTTCAACGTACCAAGTCACCAAACATAACTACTTTCAAAATAAATAATTACCTTTAAAGTCCCTACACTTAACCATTTTCAACCAAGCAAGTCACCAAATATAACCACTTTTAAAACAAAAAACCACCTTTAAATTCTCTATACTTAATCATTTTCAACCTACCAAGTCACCTTTAAAGTCACTACACTTAATAATTTTCAACCTACAAAGTCACCATGCATAACCACTTTAAAAATAATAAATCACCTTTAAAGTCACCACAATTAATCATTTGCAACCTAAAAAGTCACCAAACATAACCACTTTTAAAACAAAAAAATATCATTAAATTTCCTCCACTTAATCATTTGCAACCTACCAAGTCATCTTTAAAGTTACTACACCTAATCATTATTAATCTACCAAGTCGCCAAACATAACCACTTTCAAAACAAAAAATCACCTTTAAAGATCCTACGCTTAACATATTTCAACCGTCCAAGTCACCAAACATAACCACTTTCAAAACAACAAATCACCTTTACAGTCTCTACACTTAACCATTTTCAACCTACCAAGTCACCAAACATAACCAGATTAAAAAACAAAACACCATTAGAGTCCGTACACTTATCCATTTTCAACCTACCAAGTCACCAAACAGAACCACTTCGTAAACAAAAATTCACTTTCAATGTCCCTACACTTAATCATTTTCAACCTACCAATTCAGCAAACATAACCAATTTCAAAAACAAAAAATCACTTTTAAAGTCCCTACACTTAAATAAATTAAACCTACCAAGTCACCGAACATAACCACTTTCAAAACTAAAAACCACCTTTAAAGTCTCTACACTTAATCATTTCAACAAACCAAGTCACCTTTAAAGTCCCTACACTTAATCATTTTCAACCTACCAAGTCACCTATAAAGTCTCTACACTTAATCATTTTCAACCTACCAAGTCGCCAAACATAAACACTTTCAAACAAAAAAATCAACTTTAAAGGTCCTACACTTCACCATTTTCAACCTCCCTAGTCACCAAAAATAACCACTTTCAAAACAAAAAATCACAATAAAGGTCTCTGCACTTTAACATTTTCAACCTACCAAATCACAAACCATAACCACATTCAAAAAAAAAAAAAAAACTTCAAAGGCCCTATACTTAACCATTTTCAACCATCAAGTCAACAAACATAACCACTTTCAAAACAAAAAATCACCTTTAAAGAAACTACACTAAACCATTCTAAACCTACCATGTCACCAAACATAATCACAATCAAAACAAAAAAATACGTTTAAAGTTCCTGGACTTAACAATTTTAAACCTACCATCACCAAACATAACCAATTTAAAAACAAAAATCACTTTTAAAGTCTCTACACTTAATCATTTTAAATCTACCAAGTCACAACACCTAACCACTTTTAAAACAAAAATTCACAATTAAAGTCCTTAAACTTAACCATTTTCAACCTACCATTCACCAAACATAACCACTTTAAAGAAAAACACCTTTAAAGTTCCTAGACTTAATCATTTTCAACCTACCAAGACACCTTTAAAGTTACTACACTTAATAATTTCGAACCTACCAAGTCGTCAGACATAACCACTTTAAAAAACAAAAATTAACTTTAAAGTTCCTACACTTAACCATTTTCTACCTACAAAGTCACAAAAAATAACCACATTAAAATCAAAAAATCACCTTTAAAGTCCGTACACTTAACCATTTTCGACGTACCAAGTCACCAAATATAACTACTTTTTAAACAAAAATTAACCTGTAAATTCCTTACACTTTACGACCTACCAATTCACCAAACATAACTCCTTTCAAATACAAAAAATCATCTATAAAGTTCCTACACTTAACCATTTTAAACCTACTAAGTCATCAAATTTAATCACTTTCAAAAGAAAAAAACATATTTAAAGTCCCTACACTATATGATTTTCAACCTACCAAGTCGCCAAACATAACCACTTTTAAAATAAAAAATCACCTTCAAAGTTTCGACACTTAACTATTTTAAACCTACCAAGTCACCAATCATAACCTCTATCAAAACAAAAAATCACATTTAAGGTCTCTACACTAAACCATTTTCAACCTACCAAGTCACCAAACATAACCGCAATCAAAACAAAAAAATACCTTTAAAGTCACTACACTTACACATTTTCAAAACTCAAGTCACCAAACATAACCACTTTCAAAACAAAAAATCACCTTTAAA
>NW_025844194.1:0-3839 GCF_002878395.1 Capsicum annuum | reverse complement strand
TTTTCAACCTACCAAGTCACTAAACATAACTACTTTCAAAACAAAAAATCACATTTAAAGTTTCTATAATTAACCATTTTCAACCTACAAAGTCAGCAAACATAACCACATTCAAAAGAAAAAAATAGCTTAAAAGTCCTACACTTAACCATTTTCAACGTACCAAGTTACCAAGCATTACCACTTTTAAAATATAAAATCACCTTTAAAGTTCCAACACTTAACTGTTTTCAACCAACCATGACACCAAACATTATCACTAACATAACAAGAAAAACACCTTTAAAGGCTCTGCACTTAATTATTTTCAACCAACCAAGTCACATTTAAAGTCCCTATACTTAATAATTTTTAACCTACCAAGTCACAATACATAACCACTTTCAAAACAAAAAATCACCTTTAAAGTTCCTACACATAACCATTTTCAACCTACCAAGTCACTAAACATAACTACTTTCCAAACAAAAAATCACATTTAAAGTCTCTATAATTAACCATTTTCAACCTAACAAGTCACCAAAATAACCACATTCTAAACAAAAAAATACCTTTAAAGTCCCTACACCTAACCATTTTCAACCATCAAGTCACCAAACATAACCACTTTCAAAACAATAAAGCACCTTTAAAGTACGTACACTAAACCATTTTAAACCTACCATGTCACCAAACATAATCAAAATCAAAAAAAAAATATACATTTAAAGTCCCTGCACTTCACCATTTTCAAACATCAAGTCCCCAAACATAACCACTTCAAAAATAAAATATCACCTGTAAAGAGCCTATACTAAACCATTTTAACCATGTCACCAAACATAATCACTATCAAAACAAAAAATATCTTTAAAGTTCCTGCACTTAACTATTTCCAACCTACCATCATCAAATATAATCACTTTCAAAACAAAAAATCACCTTTAAAGTTCCTCCATTTAAAAATTTAGAACCTACCATCACCAAATATAACCACTTTCCAGACAAACAATCACCTTTAAAGTCTCCACTCTTACCCATTGTTAATCTACCAAGTCACCAAATATAACAACTTTTAAAACAAAAAAACTCCTTTAAAGTTCCTACTCTTAATTATTTTTAATCATTTTTAACCAACCAAGACGTCAAACATAGCTACATTCAAAATAAAAAATCACCTTTAAAGTTCCTACACTTAACCATTTTCAACATACCAAGTCACCAAAAATAACCACTTTCAAAACAAGAAATCACCTTTAAAGTCCGTACATTTAACCATTTTTCAACGTACCAAGTCACCAAACATAAATACTTTCAAAACGAGAAACCACCTTTAAAGTTCCTACACTAAACCATGTTCAGCCTGCCAAGCCACCAAACAAAAGCACTTTCAAAATTAAAAATCCCATTTAAAGTCCCGACACTGAATTATTTTCAACCTACCAAGTCACCAAACATAACCACATACAAAACTAAAAAATAGCTTTAACGTCCTACACTTAACCATTTTAAATCTACAAAGTCACCAAACATAACCAATTTAAATACAAAAAATCACCATTAAAGTCCCTATGCTTGACCATTTTCAACCTACCAAGTCACCAAACATAACCACTTTTAAAACAAAAAAACACCTTTCAAGTCCCTACACTTAATCATTTTCAACCTACCAAGTCTCCAAACATAACAAATTTAAAAATAAAAAATCACCTTTAAAGTTCCTACACTTAACCATTTTCAAACTACCAAGTCACCAAACATAGTAACTTTCAAAACAAAAAAGACCTTTGAAGTGTCCACACTTAACCATTTTCAACCTACCAAGTCATCAAACATAACCATTTTTAACCTAACAAGTCACCAAACGTAACCACTTTTAAATTATAAAAAACACCTTTTAAGTGCTTACACTAACTAATTTCTACCTACCAAGTCACCATTAAAGACCTTACAATTAATCTTTTTCAACCTACTAAGTCGCTAAACATAAGCACTTTCAAAATAAAGAATCAATTTTAAAGTTCGTATACTTAACCATTTTCAGCCTACCAAGTCACCATACATAACCGCTTTTCAAATGAAAAATCACATTTAATATCCCTACACTTAACTATTTTAAACCTACCAAGTTACCAAACATAACCACTTTTAAAACAAAAAAAACACCTTTAAAGTCCCTACACTTACCATTTTCAACAAACCAAGTTACTACATATAACCACTTTCTGAACAAAAATTCACCTTTAAAGTCCCTAAACTTAATCATTTTCAGCCTACCAATTCACCAAACATAACTACTTTCAAAAACAAAAAATCACCTATAAGTCCCTTCACATAACCATTTTAAACAAACCCAGTCACCAAACATAACCACTTTCAAAAGAAAAAAAAACACCTTTATATTCCCTACACTTAACCATTTTCAACCTACCAAGTCACCAAACATAAGCACTTTCAAAACAAAAAATCACCTTTAAAGTCCCTACACTTAACCATTTTCAACCTACCAAGTCACCAAACATAACCATATTAATAAAAAAATACCATTAGAGTCCGTACACTTATCCATTTTAACCCTACCAAGTCACCAAACATAACAACTTCCTAAACAAAAATTCTCTTTTAATGTCCTTACACTTAATCATTTTCAACCTACCAATTCAGAAAAACATAACCAATTTCAAAAACAAAAAATCACCTTTAAAGTCCCTACACTTAAATATTTTAAACTTACCAGGTCACCGAACATAACCACTTTCAAAACTAAAAACATCTTTAAAGTCTCTACACTTAATCATTTTCTACAAACCAAGTCACCTTTAAAGTCCCTACACTTAATCATTTTCAACCTACCAAGTCACCCATAAAGTCTCTACACTTAATCATTTTCAACCTACCAAGTCGCCAAACATAAGCCCTTTCAAAACAAAAAATCACCTTTAAAGTTCCTACACTTCACCATTTTCAACCTACCTAGTCAACAAAAATAACTACTTTCAAATCAAAAAATCACATTAAAGGTCTCTGCACTTTACCATTTTCAACCTACCAAGTCACAAAACATAACCACATTCAAAATAAAAAAAAAATAGCTTCAAAGGGCCTACACTTAACCATTTTCAACCATCAAGTCAACAAACATAACCACTTTCAAAACAAAAAATCACCTTTAAAGTACCAACACTAAACCATTCTAAACCTACCATGTCACCAAACATAATCACTATCAAAACAAAAAAAAACACCTTTAAAGCTCCTGCATTTAACAATTTTCAACCTACCATCACCAAACATAACCACTTTAAAAAGAAAAAATCACTTTTAAAGTCTCTACACTTAATCATTTTAAATCTATTTAGTCACAAAACATAACCACTTTTAAAACAAAAATTCATAATTAAAGTCCCTAAACTTAACCATTTTCAACCTACCATTCACCAAACATAATCACTTTAAAAAAAAAAAAACACCATTGGAGTTCCTACAGTTTATCATTTTCAACCTACCAAGACACCTTTAAAGTTACTACACTTAATAATTTTGAACCTACCAAGTCGTCAAACATAACCACTTTCAAAACAAAAAATCAACTTTAAAGTTCCTACCCTTAACCATTTTCAACCTACAAAGTCACAAAAAATAACCACTTTCAAATGAAAAAATCACCTTTAAAGTCCGTACACGTAACCATTTTCGACGTATAAAGTCACCAAATATAACTACTTTTTAAACAAAAATTAACCTTTAAATTCCCTACACTTTACAACCTACCAATTCACCAAATATAACCCTTTCAAAAACAAAAAATCATCTTTAAAGTCCCTACACTTAACCATTTTAAACCTACCAAGTCATCAAAC
>NW_025844193.1:0-1408 GCF_002878395.1 Capsicum annuum | reverse complement strand
GCCGCGGTTGGTAAACCTTTCGCCGAAGCAATAAAAATTGGGGAAATGGTGGAGAATGGCATCAAATCAGGAAAAATCATGAGCCAAACCGCCCTCAGGGCCTCTACACAAGCTATTCAGAGTGGATCAGGTAGTTTCGGAAATCGGAAGAAGAAGAAGGAAGGATTCATGATGGCGTTAGGACCGGGCAATGCCCAAAGGGGACGGAACTCCCCTTACGTTCATGCCCAACAGGGACAACCCATCCCTCCTCAACATTATTATACGCCTCAACCTGCTGTTCTTAATGCTCAAGCGTATACCCGACCTCCGCAGCGTCCACAATGGCGGGCACCCGTGCCATAAGGTTTTTGTCCGCGGCAGCCAAATTTACAAGCCCCTCGTAATCCGTATGTTACGGCAGACTATACAAGAGAACAGAGGCCAAAGGAAAACTTCACCCCAATTGGAGAATCATATACGAGCCTGTTGCGGAGATTGGTCAAATTAGGATGGATTGAACCTGTTTTGCCTTTCAAAGTGGATCCGAATGCAAGTTGGTTTGATCCTAATGTAAGGTGTGAGTACCATTCCAACGTCCAAGGTCACAGTACCGAAAACTGTTGGAGTCTGAAGAGAGCCATTGAAAAGTTAATCGAAAGTAAGGCAATCGTAATACAAAAAGAAGAAGCACCGAATGTCACCGACAATCCACTTCCTAATCACAGTAACACACACGTCGTGGGGATGATTTTTAGAGATAGAGACTGCAGGCCAACAAGCCAAGCAATGATAGAAATAGGCGCCTCAAAGGAAAACCAGGGTGAAGCATTGAAGTATATGCGAAGAGAACCACTGATCGTGAAGGGAGCGAGTTCCATTATAAGACCCCGAGATTCAGAAAAGATGGTATTGTATGTTCCTGCAAAGCTAAAGGGAATAGCACAAGATGGGCCAAAACTATATGTTTTGAGTGGTCCCACATGGTTTGACCAACAGCACAACAACATGAAAAAGATAACAGAACCAATTGTCATAAGACACACAGCACAGCTCCCAGTGACAAGCTTGAAAATCATCCCATGGAACTACAACAAAACTACTGTGATGTACAAAGAAAAAGAGGTCATGGAAGAAATAAACGAAACAGGGGGTTTGACTCGATCGGGAAGATGCTATGTTCCAGAAGAATTAAGGAGACCAAAACAGTTTAAAGATAGTCAAGGGCCAATGAAAACACCTGTCAGAAAATGAAGAGGCCGAGGAATTTCTGAAGAAAATGAAAACCCAAGACTATTCCATTGTCGATCAATTGAGGAAAACCCCGGCTCAAATATCATTACTATCCCTGCTGCTACATTCTAAAGAACATTGTCAGACACTGATTAAGTTGTTGAATGAAGCATACGTCCCAAAGGAAACTACGGTA
>NW_025844192.1:0-1172 GCF_002878395.1 Capsicum annuum | reverse complement strand
ATTTTGGAATGTGAGTTACTCAATTTGCCTTGATGTTTGAGACCTAAACTTCCAATAGTAATTATTTCCTCAGTATTGATATTTAAGAAATAAAAAAAAAAACTTTGAAATTTGTTGTCTTAAATATGACATAATATTTACTATTAAATAATGTTATTAACGCTAAAGTTTTGATAAATTACCGACTCAAATAAAGCATAATAATAAGGGATAATTACATAACTTAGCCAACATTAACTCCTAATTACCTCATTTAGCCTAGTTTCAATTAATTACAATTCATGGCCTCTTCTTATCTATTAATTTTTTATAATTACAATTAATAGTCTCTCTCATGTACTTTTTCCTTTTTTATATTTTCTATTACTTTTCTTTTTTTTTTCCTTTTTCAGTTTTTTCATTCATTTTTCTTCTTTTTTCTTTCATTTTCTCTTTCTTTTGTTTTTTCAATTTTTTCTTTTTCATTTTCTTTTTTTCTTTTTTTTTTTTTTTCTTTTTTTTTTTTTTTTTTTTTTTTTTTTCTCCTTTTTTTGTCGTTTTGTCTAATTTCTATTACTCCTTTTTGTTTCCTTTTTCTTCATTTTTTCTTTTCTTTTTTTTTGTTTTCTCTTTCTTCTTACTTTTTTCAATTTTTTCTTTTTCGTTGTATTTTTTTCGTTTTGTCTTTTTTTTTTCTTTTCCTTTCTATTTGTTTCTTCTGTTTTCTCTATTTTCTATTACTCTCCTTCTTTTTTTTTGTATTTTTTTTCTTTTTCTCACATTTTTTCTCCTTTTTTTGTCTTTTTTCTTCATTTTTTCTTTTCCTTTTTTTGTTTTCTCTTTCTTCTTTCTTTTTTCAATTTTTTCTTTTTCGTTGTCGTTTTTTCATTTTTTTTTTCTTTTTTTCTTTTCCTTTTTTAATGTTGTTTTTTTTTTCTCCTTTTTCTTTTTCTTTCCTGCTTTTTTTTTTTTTGTAGTTTTTCTCTTTTTTCTCTCTTTTTTTTCTTTTTTCTTTTTTTTTCTCCTTCTTTTCTTTTTTGCAAACTAGCAAACACAAATACACGTGTGGAATATGTTTTAATTTTTATTGTTCATTTTTTTTCCTTTTGTATTTTTCTTTTTCTTTTTTTCTTTTTATTTTGTCTCCTTTTCTTCTTTTTTTTTTCTATTTTCTATTACTCTTTTTTTTTTTT
>NW_025844191.1:0-4132 GCF_002878395.1 Capsicum annuum | reverse complement strand
ATTTATGTTAATTAGAGAATAGAAATACAAGGCGTGTGGAGTTTTTGATCGCCCAAATTCAGAAGGATCTTAATCTCCACAACTTAAGTTTTTTAGAAATATCATATACTTCAATACTTTCAATATCTAAACTCAGAATTAATCGTTATTTACTATATTTTGTTTGTACAAATTTATTCTAAAATGATATATTTAATATTCATTTCATTTTGTCTTTCTGTGATTTTGAAATATTAAAATGATTTTTGAAATGTTCTATTTCTAATCTGATGTATGAAAGGTTTTTCTTTTAGGGTGTTGACACTTGGTAAAATCAACTATTTTTACCATTCTTTATATCCCTCAATAAATTAGCATACATCTTATCATGTCTCTTATCATGCATTTTGTACCATCATTTACTACCTAGCCAGTCTGAAGAGTTAAGCCATAACCTACCTCGAAAGTCGAAATCGGTTTGTTACACTTGAACCCGCGATCTTACTTTTCACGAACAATCCCGAACTCTACTAAAAACATCAAATATGAAATCTACGCGTCAAAACAAAACCAACGACACCCATATTAACTACTTTTGGTTCAGGGTCAAAACGGACCCCCAAAATAAGTTTCCGAAAAAGAAGGGCAAAATTGAAACTTTACATCAAAAATATGTTTCTCATATTTTTAGGAACCTACAGCTGAAAACCCAAGTTAAATCGAGTGAAAAACGGGGTTCAAATCGAAGAAAAATTATTTTTTGAGTTTTACCGGATAAAATCCTTAAAATCCGGGTTAAAATCAAGAATCGAAGTTGTTTTGAAGGTTAAATTAATGAAAAACTAGTAATTATAAGATAAAAATATTATTCAAGTGAAAAGGGATGAAATTTGGGTTTAAAATAATGCCCTAAAATTTTTGGAGTTTTGAGAAATTTATCAAGAAATTTCTAAGAAAAGGGTGAATTCTTACCTTAAATCCGTAATTAAAATCAAGAAATAGGTGTTAATCTAGCTTCCCAAGCTCTTACAAACTTCACTTTTAAGCTCCCAAAATATTTAGGGTTTAACTCTCAAGAGACAAGATGAAAAATAAGCAAAATGGGCCAAAAATGTGAAAAAGCTGCTATATATATTGCAGATTTTTCTGCATAACTGAGCAGTTTTTTATTCTAATTCGAAATGGACTTCGACGGGGTGCTCAAAATTTGTTCGGAGTACGTTTTATGCAAACAAACTATAAAACCACACTAAATTCGACGTTCCGGACGCGATGAAAATACCAGATTTTCCAGAAAAATTAGTTTTCACAAAATTGACCCCCAAGACACGAAATCACAATTTTTCAAACCGAGGGTCGAAATGAGATTTAAAATCCATAAAATCATACCAAACATGCTAACATACTAAAATCAATATTCCGAATCTGTTGGAGAAGTCGTATTTTCCATACGAGGTCGTTTCAACCAAAAGTGGGTCCCACACCCAACTTTCCAATTTTTCAACTTTCCGATCAATAGGTCGAAATGAGCGCGGGTGCACCAGGACCCGAACCCAAGGTCTACCTAGCCTAAAATCGATATTCCAGAGCTGCTGGCGTAGTCCATTCGGTCATCTGTCGCACGGATCAAAATATAACCACATAAGTCCAAAATAAGGCTCTCGAAGCCATCAAAAACCACAACATTGCATAAATGATACCAAAATGTATCAAAAATCATGTCCACCACTCCCACACCCCAGAAATACCATAATCCAACTACGGGGTGGGTTAAAACGGTCAAATCATACAAAATCACAAAATTCACATATTTCATCAAACTTTTAGGTCGTTACATCATCCACCACTAAAAATCTAGTTTGTCCTCGAACTAAGACAAGGAAATACTCGAATCAATGAAAAGCTGGGGATAGGAACTACGCATATCAGACTCAATCACAAGGATCACTTTAGAGCGCAACTGCCCAATATCCCTAGCCAAAATGGGAACTGACTCCTCAACAAAGGACAACCGCTTATCTAATTGAACTGAATCCCAACGAATGACATGAGACTTGTCAAGAATATAGCTACAAAGAATAAAAATATAAAAACTGGATGAACAACAGATAGATCAAGGGGCAAAGCCAACTCATAAGCCACATCACCAATAGTCCGAAGAATCTCAAACGGATCAATATACCTGGGGCTAAGTTTGCCCCTCCTCCCAAACCTCATCACACTCTTCATGGGTGAAAATCGAAGGAAAACACGATCACCAACACCAAAACTCAAGACACGAAGTCTACGATCAGCATAACACTCCTGCATACTTTGGGCCACTCTAAGTCTATCCTGAATGACCCGAACCCTATCCAAAGACTCACGAAGCAAATCCGTACCTCGAGGTCTCACCTCTGAAACATCGAACCAACCTACTGGAGAGCGATTACGCCTACCATACAACGCCTCAAAAAGAGCCATATCCATACTGGAATGGTAGCTATTACTATGTGCAAACTATGCTAAAGCCAAATGCTGCTCCCACTGGCCACTAAAATCCATCACGCACGCGCGGAGGATACTCCAAAACCTGGATAGTCCATTCTGACTGGCCATCAGTCTGGGGTGAAACGCTGAACTAAGATCTACTCGAGTACCTAACTCATCCTGAAAAGTCTTCCAAAAGTGAGATGTGAACACAGGACCTCGATCTGAAATAATGGACACCGGCACACCATACATACGCATAATCTCACGAATGTAGATAGGGCCAACCTCTCAGCACTAAATGAGACCTGAACCGGAATAAAATGAGCTGACTTGGTCGATCGATCCACGATGACCCAAAAACTATCAGAACCATGAGATGTTCGCGGCAAACCAGTCACAAAGTCCATAGTGATGCGTTTCCACTTCTACTTAGGAATGGGTAACCTCTGAAGTAAACCACCAAATCTCATATGCTCGGCCTTCACCTGTTGACAACATAGGCAATGAGACACAAAATATGCTATATCTAGCCTCATACCACCCCACTAGTAGTATTGTCTCAAATTACGATACATCTTAGTGACACCTGGATGGGTGGAATATTTGGAACAATGGGCCTCCTCCAAGATCAACCTAATTCGATCACCACTCTCGGCATACAAACTCATCCCTCAATCCTCAAAACTTCATCTGAATTAGGTGAGGCTTCCTTAGACTCTCCACTCAACATCTTATCTCGAATCAACCTCAACCCAACATCGTCAAACTAATGAGCTAGAATCTGCTTCATTAAAGAGGGTCTAGCATCCACAAGTGCCAAAACACGCCCTGGTGTTGAAATATCAAGCCTGACCATCAGATTAGCTAAAGACTGAACCTCCAAGGACAACAACCTCTTCTGAGTCAAAAGATGCACCAAGCTACCCATGCTACCCGACTTCTAGCTCAAGGTATCCACAACCACATTAGCCTTTCCCTAATGGTAAAGAATAGTCAAGTCATAATCCTTAAGCAACTCAAGACAACGACGCTGCCTCCTAAGAAGATCTCTCTAATAAAGAAGTACAAAAGGCTATGATGATCTGAGAAGATCTTACAATGGAATCCATACAAGTAGTGCCTCCAAAACTTCAAGGCAAACACAACTGCGCACAACTCCAAATCATGGGTAGGATAATTCCTCTCATGAGGATTCAATTGACGAGATGCATAAGCAATTACCTTGCCCTCCTGCATCAACACAACACCTAACCCAATACCTGAAGTATCACAAAAGACAGTAAAGCCCACGCCCTCCTTAGGCAAAGCTAATATAGGAGCTGAAGTCAATAAATCCTTGAGCTTTAAGAAGCTCGCCTCACAAGCTTTGGACCACTGAAAAGAAATCTTCTTCTGGGTCAACTTGGTCAATGGAGCTGCAATGGAGGAAAAACCCTCAACAAAACGTCGATAATACTCAGCCAAGTTAATAAAACTCCAAATCTCGGTGGGCGAAGTAGGTTTATCCCAAATCACGAATCGCTGCAACCTTAGCTGGATCAACCATAATACCTTACTTAGTCACCACATGACCCAAGAAAAAAAATAGACACTAACCAAAACTCACACTTAGAGAACTTAGCATACAACTTCTCATCCCTCAATCTCTAAAGCACAATCCACAAATGCTCCTCTTGCTCAA
>NW_025844190.1:0-2020 GCF_002878395.1 Capsicum annuum | reverse complement strand
AATTATTATGAGTCATCTAAGTATTAAGAAAATAAATAATATTTAATAAAAAATAAAATAGACATAAAATGCGAAATTAACTCTTAATGTTTTAAATTAAATTTTTGTCTTTCGAACGATGATTTTACCATATCACTCCTTATTATAAGCCATTTATGTATTAGAAAAATAAGAATAACAAAATGATATGTCAACATATAATATTTGATTGACTATCAAAATTATATTAGTACCACATAAATTGGGATGGGACAGAAGAAGACTTAAAGCAATATATATTATTTGAAAATGAAATTAAAAGTACTGTAAATAATATTAATTAACCAAAAAAAAATAAAAATTGACTAATTTCTGCTGCTTCAATCGTGATTTTAATGTATCACCCACAATTAATTATTATAAGTCACTTATGTATTGAAAAATTAATAATATTGAATCCACGATTTTATTGTATATATAATATATATATATATATATATATATATACACTAAGAAATGAATAAAACTTTTCATGATATTTTTTTTTAAAAAAATTACAACATATACTTAAAGGGCAAAAGAGTAAAAACACACAAGAGATAAATGTAGAGAAATGAAGAAGCACCAAATGGATTATTAACATTTGTAACATTCAACACATTTCTAAATATTTTGAAATTCTTCTTGAATCAACACATACACATAATAAAAATAATAAATAATAATAATTACATTTTACTATATCACTCCTAAGTAATTATTATAATCATTTAAGCATTGTTCAACATAAGATGAAATAAAAAAAATATTATAAATAACAATGATAAAAAATTTAAATTATTTAAAAAATATAATTGGTTGTCGTCGACACAAAACTCTGGACAAGAAGAGTAGAATATATTATTCAAAAATTACATAAAAGTATTATAAATTATAATAGTTAACAACATAAAATATCTAAAAAAAATTAATATGTTATATATTTCAAAAAAAAAATACATGAAAAATACTAAAAATCACAATAATTAACAACTTAAAAAATTTAAAAGATATAAAATATTTGGTCGACTCTTAAAATTATATTAGTGTCACTAAAATTAAAATAGTAGAAAAGTATTATAAATAACAATAATTAAGAACTTAAATTATTTTTAAAATATAATTGACTATCAATGCCACAAAAATTTGGACAAGAAAAGTAACGTATATTAATTTAAAAATTACATAAAAAATATTATAAATTACAATAGTTAACAACTTAAATTATCTAAATACATATTAAAATAACATATGTTGAACTCATGCTAGATTTTGGATGAATCCTAGAAAACATATGCAATCCTTTTATTAAAAAATTTTATTTAAATTTATCAAAATTGAAAAGATAAACAAAGATCTTAATGTTGGATCCGTGTTGACACGGGTCATGCTCCTCTACTATATATATATAAGATAAACATAGAGTTCACGTGATCCTCATTAAAATATTATTTATACTATATATAAAAGAGGATATTGGATTTTAGTAGTCTTCATAACTTTCTTGATCAAATGATGTTGCTACATGTGGCTTTATCCCCTCTAAAATTTTGACATGTAGTTAATAAAATTATGATAATTTTTAAATTATTTAAAATCCTCTAAAATTGTGACATATAATTGATAAAATTACTCCCACCCCCCCCCTCCCAACAACCCTTCCAAAAATAAAAATAAAAATTGTGACATGTTGATTAAATTATTTTTTCTCCTCTATAGTTTCGATATGTAGTTGATAAAATGATGACAATTTTTATTTTTTTTAAAACCTCTAAAATTGTAACATGTGGTCGGTGAATTACTTTTTCTCTCTAAAATAGTGACATATAGTTGATCAAATTATTTTTTTTCCTCTAGAATTGTGACATGTTGATAAAATTATTTTTCTCCTCTAGAATTGTGACATGTAGTTGATTAATTTTTTTTTCACACATGTTCATTTTTTATTACTTGGATTCTTGCACTTGGTATATCATAATATGATAAACTACTCTATCTTTTG
>NW_025844189.1:0-1066 GCF_002878395.1 Capsicum annuum | reverse complement strand
TACAGTTTTAATTGTTTGTTTCTATATATTTAAATTTTTTATTATTTGAACATTGATAATTTTTTCATATGCAGGAAAAATAAAAGGGTAAGAAAATACCATATTATGAGTTATACGAGGAGACTCATGTGATAAAATAAAAAATAATCCGACTGATGAAGATGTCTAGGTTAAAGCTTGTGCAAAAGTTGTCCATGTAAGTAACAAATTCTGAATTTATGAATTTTTTTTCTTAAAATTGATATTATTCAATTATAATCATTTTAATATTTTTTGACTCTTAGTATTAAGTTTCTTTGAATATAGGATGAATATATGCGTCTTCTCGGTGCGTATCGTAGTATTCTGCCTCCTGAAAGTCAGGGTGACCCAATACCCCAATATATAGAGGAGGAGTTGTGGGAAAAAGATGTGGATCCTACAAATAGAGGCCATATGGTTGGATACCACAAAAACATTTTTGGCGATAATGTTAGGTGTTCGTCCGGCCCTTCTTACTCTAGCTCTTCAGTTGATAGAGAAACGATTGAAAGCCTACAAAATACGGTTCCTCAACTCAATCAAGATCTTGCTGAATAGAGAGAGAGGCAGAAAAGACGGAGAAGGCAACAGCATCACAATTCAAGAAGCTGCAGCAGCAGATGAGCTGTTTTATTCAGATTGCGGGAAATACTCCTCTGTGTCCTGGCGATGCAGTTCAGGCTACAAAGGGTCTGGGCCCCCTGGATGATTTCAGCACGGATGATGATATGAAAGACGATGACGAATTAGATGATATTGACTCTTAGGTTTTTTATTTTTGTATGTGTTGTACTTTGAAACTATTGTTGTAGTATTTTTCATATTTTGTTGGACATTTTGTATGTCCTATACACTTTTGAAAGCATTTTTGTATTGTTGTTGTTGCATATGCTGTATTTGGGTTCAGAATTTTATTTTTTAAAAAAATACCCAGAAAAATCGACCACTTGTGGTCGGTTTTACAAATATTTTTTTTTGCAGAAAACCTACCACTTGTGGTAAGTTTTTTAATAAATTAACAAATTAATTTAATAAAAAAACCTTC
>NW_025844188.1:0-1725 GCF_002878395.1 Capsicum annuum | reverse complement strand
TCATCATACAATATCTCTGCTGGTGTCGTGTAAAATTTTATAAAAAAAATAGGTTACCTTTGGTTATTCTTTTAAAAATGTTAAATGAATCATATATTTCTGGTATATTGGATATTTCATTTCCGTCTTGGGTATATATGATACTAAGTATTCCATATTCGTAACAGGTTTTAACTAGACTTGGTTTGGTTTTGGATAAAGCAATTAGCTTATTGTATCCGGTTAGCTTCTGGGTTATATAATTCGTATGTGGTTCTTGGATGTTTATAGCTCTGGATTTGGTATTTAAGAAGGTTTGTATTTTGTAAATATATTCTATGTATGTTCAGGCTGTATAGTTGTAGGTCTTTTTGTCTTGGTTTAAACTATCTCAGTATGTGGTAATTTGTGGGGGTATGAACATAAGATCTTTTGGTGTATTTGGAATAAATGGTTTATCAAATAGCCTATTTAGGTTCATATTTGTGTTTTTCCTAACTCCTTTGCTTGTACCTGCAGAAGTAGATTGATAAACGTTATGGGTTTTATGGAGTGTTCCAACGTCTCCTTCTAGCTCTGAAATTTTAATGTCTTCCGATTGACATAGCTCTGCACACTGCTGAGTTAGCTGATTTGTAGCTATAGACTTCAGTTTAACTTCATTAGTCTTTAGCTTTTCTATTTCATTACCCATACTGTCCACTTTCATTGAAAGCGTAGTTAGGGTGTTGAATATCTTTTCTAGAGTATCTTCTTCTATTATATCAGTCTGTGTAGCTTTGTCTTGATATGTAATCTGCAATAACATTTTTGTTAATACTAATTACTTCAATTATAAATGTGAAATTTAATATATTCAAGACTAGTCTCCGAATTTCTTTTGTTGTAACTGAATTTTGTATTTTCTTTGTTAGCCACCAACGTACCTGTGTATTATCTGTTGGTAGAATAAACTTGTTATATACAATATATGGCTCAAATGCTAATAAATATTTATATAATGAGCATAATTCTTTTCTATTTATTTTTCATTTTATTTCTGTTTCATTAAACGTACCTGAGTAGTATCTACAATGGTATTCTAATTTTTCTTCTTCATACCTATATTTAAGTATTCCTCCATAACTACATTCACTAGCATCTGCTTCTACTATATATATAAATTTTCTATTTTCATCTAGACATTGTAATTTTGGTAATTCTTTACAAAGTATTTTTATTTTCTGAACTTGTTTTTTATCTTCTTCACTATAATTATATTCTACATCCTTTTTTAATTTTTTCTGTAAGGGCTTTAGATTTTCTGCTAATTTTGGTATATATTCTCTTACTTGGTTTACTAATCCTAAAAATGATTATAATTTCTTTTTTATATCTAATTCTTCTTTTGAATTTATTATTTTTTGTACTATATGTTGTTGCATTTTTACTCCACTTTTATCTATTTGTATTCCTAAAAATTCTATTTGATTTTTCATAATTTCAGCTTTCTTTTCACTTAAACTTATTCCCGATTTTTCTATTATATCCGTAAATTGTTCTAATAATTTTTAATGTTCTTTTTTGGTCTTTGTGTATAATAGTTTATCACCTATATATACTATACAATTAGGCAATTGTTTAAAATAACTATCCATAAAATATT
This sequence comes from Capsicum annuum, assembly GCF_002878395.1. Lineage (NCBI taxonomy): Eukaryota > Viridiplantae > Streptophyta > Magnoliopsida > Solanales > Solanaceae > Capsicum > Capsicum annuum. The sequence continues at coordinate 101 of NW_025844188.1, read as the reverse complement.
GATATCTACCTGGTGCATTTTTATATCCAAATGGTAGTACATTCCATTCATAAAATCCTTGTGGTACCGTAAATGCAGTTAATTCCTTAGATTCTTCTTCT
>NW_025844187.1:0-11300 GCF_002878395.1 Capsicum annuum | reverse complement strand
TGAACTCTCTTTTGTTCTTGTGCCCAAAAGTAATTTTCTTTACAAAGGCATGATTTTTATTTGATTTTTATGAATTTGAAGCATAAACCCATATCTTATGATGATTATTATGAAATATTGATGTTTATGATTTTGAAATATGAATTTACATGTGTGGTGATATAAAGCATGAATCTTGAACGATATTTATCATGATTTTGATACTTGGGTCGTGAATCCCCATTGAAAATCATGTTTTTTTTAAGAAAGTGTGTTTTATATGCACGTTGATGTATAATATTTGCGATATTTTGAATGATTTGATCTTTTAGTCTTAATGGAGTTGTTTAGAACTTGAGTGTGAAAGAAATCTACCGTGGTTAATTTTGATAGATGGGAAGCATGATGCCTCCCGATGTATATTTATATATTACTAAAATTGTTTGTTGTGGATTGTCTTTAAAATTATTTGAGCTAAGTCTGGGAGAAATCTTTAGCACTGAGTGGGAGGTATAAAGCGACCTTACTTACCTAGAACTATGTGCCCCCTAGGAGTGAGCTTAAGGCTGATTTATATAGTGATCACTAGTTTGTGTGGATTTGATATCGATAGTCCTACTCCGATGGCAAGAATAGGACGGCTCTCCCCAACATGGGTTGTACGTTGGAATCCATGTAGCTCACATGGTTTATGTCGGTTATAGGATCTCCCAGTGTGTGTGTGTTTTCTTTTATCTATGGTGAATAGTGAAGTGAATTAAAAGTGGAATAGTGAAAGTTATTCTTTCGAAAGATTTAAATGATACTTACATTATGAGAATTGATATTCTTGATGAACTCAAAGTGATTGACAAATTATATGATGACTCACATGTGTTATTGTACTTATTTCATCCTCTCATGATTATGATGATTTTCTTCAGGTTATGTGAGTCTTTCATACATCCTGCATATTTCTTATAAATATTTTTGATAATGATGTTTATACAACTGCATACACCCCTATATACTCAGTTCCTTTTCATGGTACTGACCCACATTTTCGGGTGTGGGCTGCATTTTCTCGGAATGTAGGTTCAGGTGCTCAGTTCCAGGTTCGACAGTGATTCTTCGGGTATGCTGTTCTACATCCTCTGTTGTGGTGAGTCCTCATGTTTCGAGGACCTGATGTTTGATGTTGATTTCACAGAATTGTTTACATTTGATAATTGAGTATGAGTCAGTTGGGGCATGTCTCAATGGCTCGCTGGTTTTATTGATTTTCTTAGAGGCTTGTCAAACTAGTATAGATGTCGGGAGTTGACTAATAAGTCATATTTTGTTATCTTTCTAAAATTCTTTTATTCTTGGATGATGATTACTCTGTTGATATTTGAGGGTTATTTATGGAAACCCCGTTGATTTGTGTTGAACTAAATGAAAATGGCTCAAAGGGTTAGCTTGGGGCTACTCGTAGCCTCAAGCATCGTGTGATGCTCCGAGACCCATTTTCCAGGGCGTTACACACACGATTCATGACTTCACTCTTAGGGTTCAGTCAAACTCAGATTATGTCACATATACTCTCAGTTTAGATACCTCGGTGAATCTGTAGTGTTGATACTTCATTCTGCAGGCCTTAGTTACAGTGTCATTCAGTAGTCAGTTTCTATTAAAGGAATCAGATAGTCCTATAGAACCATGGCTTTCAGCTATCAGTTATTTAGCCATTAGAATTGAGTTCTCCCATTCCAGTCTAAACCTTAGTTCTAGAAAACCAACATTCAGTCCCAGTTACAGCCTTAATAGGTTATAGTCTCAATTACCGTCTTAGCTACAATCTCAGTCTCAGTCTTAGTTCAGCCAGATCAAAAACTAAGTTCACTTTCAGGATTACCCAACCATAGCATATAGCTATCAGTTACTCAGTCATTAGTATTTTAATACCTCAGTTACGGAATATTTCTGAATCATGTCATATGCTTGATCTCGCAATTTCAAGTAATACAGTTTTCATAAATCTATGCCTAGTCACATCATGTCATTTAGTCAGTCCTTACCTCCTATGTATAATACTCTACAGCCTCAGGCTAGTTATTCAGACTAATTACAGTTCAATCTCATATGCCAACGTTCATCTATAAGTCATTCAAATAATCTGATAAATTAATATATTTATGAATTCATGCTCAAAACCATGTGAACCTTTTCAGCAGTCTTAGTTGTAGTGCATAAGGTTTGGTCACTTTATCTTAGAAGATGTTTCATAGGCCTTGCCTCCTAATACAGAACCCCAACCATGTAGCGATCTCCTATTCAGATGTCCTTCTCAGACCAGGCCAAGATTCATTTTCTCTCTACAGTTATTATAACTCTATAGAAAGAGTGTGATAGAAATGTTTGATCGAGTATAAGTTTTTAGGATGAGTTAGTCTGCAAAGCCAGTACTGCAGTTTAGTATTCAGAATGGAAAATTTCAAATGGTGTGGTTTCCCCATATTTCCACCTAATTGCACTATTCAAAATCTCATGAATGTGATCATTCTAAGATGGACTGACTAGGTAGTTTCGTGTTCAACTTAGTTCATGTATCATGCCTTAGTTTCATATCCCAGATATTCAGTCATGATTTAGTTCATTGGTGCCTTGTGAATCATTCTAGTTTTCCTCAATATCGTAAACAAGTCAGTATTCTTCGAGTGACCCAGTGTCCCAAGAGAAAGATACACTACAATTCCCCAAAACTTTCATGACATAAACATGCCGCTCTCTTCTTATAACGAATCTAGTGTAGAGTAATGGGTACCCAAAGGTTGACCCTCTAGCTCCAATCTCGATCGTATGCCACGTATTAAAGGTACTTAGTTCAGATCATGATATTCAGCTCATGTATCACATTCCAGACACAGCTACATTCTCATGTTTCTACTCATGAATATTTAGTAATTAATCTTAGAATCAGCCCAAGGTAATAGCTTTTCTCAAGCATATCCAGTTTCATGTTCAAGTTTCAGTTACAAATGTGGTATGTAGTTCCATGCTCAATTTTTATTTCAAACTTGGTATCGTTACCCTTATATGTTCAGTCGCATGTTGATGAGTCAGTTCAGTCATGTATTCAGGCATCAGATATGTGTGATCAACTTATCAGTACTCTCAGTCATGCATTCATGTATCAGCTTAGTCTTAAAATCATGCATCAGATATGCATACTCAGTATGAATCTCAGTAATGTCAGTTAGGTAATCATGTTTCAGCTGTTCATGTTCAGTATGTACTTCAGCTTATCATTTCTCCTATCTAAATCAGTCTCATTCGAGGATGAATGTTCCCAATGGGGAGATATTGTAATACCCCGTACTTCTACCTAGCTTAAAATTATCCCAGAAATGTTAAAAACTTGTTTTGAAGATGAATCAACTTTTACACATATAGTATTTTCAAGATTTTCACTTTTTATCATGTGGGAAATTGAATAATATTTCCATCGATTACAAATTTGCCCAAATTCGACACCCGGGTGAAGAGTTAGAGCATTTTAGTAATACAGTGTGCCACCTAAACCATCAACGCATCGCACAGCCAGCCAAAATGGAAATCATCAAAATCTAGTGAGCCTTCGTGATTATGGCACATTGCTTCAAGGCTCAAATTAAGAGTTGTCAAATTACAATGACACGATGCGATAGCGCCGCATCGCACCAGGGGACCAGGTCGGGAAATTATCATAGAAATAAAATATGTGTCCAAGGGTTAAAAGGGTCAATTTCTCACCCCTATATATACTCAATAACACATGATTCAGCCATAATTCACCCAAAATATATTGTTTCTCTCAAGTTTCTCTCAAGAACTAGCTAGGATTTTCAATTGGGGATTCAAATTCGAGACTCAAATTCAAGAATTTCTTCGTCAATCTTCGTAGAATAAAGAACTAAGGTAGGCATAGTGTTCATTCATGGATTCATTTCACCCATGAAGCCCTAGAATCAAGTTTCAAATCTTGTATTATGAATATTTTGTTATGGGTTGATTATGTTCATGTGATTATGATTGTATAATTCCCAAGTTGGAGTCTTTATGTGTTGTTCATGAACCTATGCTAGTATGTGGTCTAAAACATGTGAAATTGAGTTGAAATATGGATTTTTGTTGTATTAATTTGATGGTTATGCCTATCCCCTAAGTCATGCATCCTAGGTGTTTGATAAAATGCCTAAGAGAATAGAAATTATGCATTATATCTTAATTGTGACCCAAGTGATAAGTGTATGCTTTACCCTATGACTAAGAATGACTTTCATGATATTGTATGCATTATGAATGGTTGAGGGAATGTCCATGAGATTAGGTTGATGAAAGTGTGACATGTTTATATGCAATTCCATTTATGTACAAGACTATGATAACTATGTGCTTCATGAAATCCCCGAAGTAATGTATTATGAATTATTGATATTGGTCATGCATTCAAGAAGTGTCATGTCCTATTAGTTTTATGCTATCGAGCCTTGGGGGTACTTGTCCCTAAAATTTAGCTGTGTGACTAAAGCCAGTGTCATGTTTTCATAATACTCTCAGCCAAGCCATGATTTTTAGAATTCAATCAGTCTAATGACTCACGAAAACTTAGTAAATTCAGTATTAGTCTAGTCCTACTCAGTAATCTCGATAACCTCAATATTCATAGAAATCTCAGTAACTTTAGTGCTCTCCCTCAGTCCTCAAATCCGAGTAGCATTCCATCAATCAATGGAACTTTGTGAACTCAGTTTAGGTTCGCTAAACAAATACCATTACTATCAGTTCAGTTCAGTTAACCAGTTCAACATCTATTCAGTTGGGAGTAGGATTCTGAACCGAGTGAACCCAGGGATGAGGTCACATACTGCCAGCCAGTAGAGAGTGTGATCCTTAGTAGTAATCCCTGCATTCCAGAATTATGTAGCCAGTGTAGGTTGAGATATACCCCAACTAGTCTAGGAACTATACATCTCCTTTGAGTTTTCCTTACAGAAAGGGTTGGCGGAAGAGCTCCCTATTAGAGAGGGTTTACTCACAGCTTGTCTTTACCCGTGGCATTGTACTGATACCCTTCCAACTGGGGTTATAGGTTGGACCCCACCAGTTCAGTTTTGGGGCATGTTGGTTAGATGATTACCTCCCAAAGTTTTGGTTATAAAATCAGGACTGTGAGATACTATCATTTAGTCTCACTAAAATAACTCAGATAGTTCTTCAGATTTCAAGACTGTCAGATACAGTCAACTCAAAACAGTACAGAAATTAGCTAGTTCCGTCCAAATTAGAACTGTCAGATACAGTCACTTATGTTTTCAGTATTCACACTCAGTAATCATGTTATCACAAACTAAGTTAATAGTATATTAATTATACAAAACCCATGTTATCAGTATTCAATTTTAGGACTGTCTTATATAGTCAATCAGACCAGTTCTTCATAATCAGAACTATAAAAAATAGTCATTCCTTTATTAGTAATATGACATTAGTTCCTCAGTATTCAGTAAACTCAGTCATTCAGTATGCCAATATCAATACTCAGGTATCAGTAAATCAACATTATCAGAATTCATGAGTCAGGGTTATCACGATCTCAGTTACAGTTACGTATTTATGCATATATTCTCATGTTTATGTTATACAGTTAGTTATTATTATTTATGCATATGAACCATTGTATTTATCCTACCTCACTTGCATACCAGTATATTCAACGTACTGACACATTTGCACTATGATGTTTTATATCATAGATTTAGAAAAATGAGCTCCTGAGCATCCTTAGTACATCATATGTTCAGCAGCCAAACTAGCAGTGAGTCCTCATCATTCAAGGATAGCATGATTATTTTATTACTTTCTTATTTTAGTAGTTTGGAGTTAGTTAGGGACATGTCCCATCAACTCCATAATTTGTCAGACAGTTTAGAGGCTTTCAGACTACAACATGTGTTCAAACAATTTATTTTAGTTTTGTCTATTTTTATACCCCATTACAGACAATGTATTATATTCATTATTAGTTCAGTTTTGAGCCTTATGGCCTTATAACTTATATTCTGCATATTTATAATGTATTATTCAGTGCTCAGTTATAGATATCAGTCATGGGGCTTGTGGTCCTTCAGGGTCATAAGCACTATGTTGCATTATGAGTATTAGATCGGGGTGTTACAAACTTGGCATCAGAGCCTAAGGTTCAACAGTATCCTAGGAAGTTTGAAAAGACACATCTAGTAGATTCTTGTATATGGGTGTGTTGTGTACCACACTTATGAGCAAGAGGCTATGAGATGTTTTAGGAACTGTTTCCCTTCTTTTATATTTCAGATCATGCTATAGAAAAGTTATCTAAGAAATTCATGTAGGTTCTCATCATTCTCCACTCATGTCAACTCTACCTTACTTTTAAGGTAACAGAAATAGTAAAGCTCAAGTTCCTAGGGGTAGGTCTTTCTCAGATAGTCCCCACAGATAGTTATGGGATTGCCCATAAGCTCAAATGTATCCCATTAGTTTCGTTATTTTCTAAAGTTGTACAGATCTCATTCATGATCATGAAAACTCATTCGCGAATCCAAAATTAGATTGCCATCTGATTCCTTCTCAGGATCCTATGATAGTTTATGACCTAGAGTTAGAAGCATGAACCCAAGAGTTTAGCAGTATTAAAGTTGGAATAACGTTATCTTAATTGAGCAGATTATGTATTCATGGGGATAGTTGTACCAAGGTTTACTAGTAGGCTTGAATAGTGTAAGAATTTAAAATTATTAATCTAAAATTAAGTATGAAGGTGTGGATGTGAATTAGGAGATGCAATATTAGTATTATATGAAGAAACAAAATCAGATGTTTTTTTTAGTAAAGTAAGCAGGTGTCAAACAAAGTGTAAGTATGTATGATGATTGCAGTTCAGTTCAGAGTTTAGTAAAGTATTCACAGACTTATGATGATGGCTTAAAGCCAAGGGGGAGATGATAGATCAAGTGACCAATTTATGCTCTCAGATTCCAGTAGTAGTGTAGTACGTATAGAAAACCAGTGAGAGAAGATAATTTCTAACCCATCCTTACCTCAGTGTAAAGTTTGGTAATCAGTCGGCATGATGCCTATGCATACTTCACATCTCAGTTCTATGAACACAACTTATATTCACACACTTTCCATAGAATCATATATGATTCCAGTTTCCTAGCATAAGGAGTTCAGTTCTATTCCCCCCAGTAATACAAATCATGTCCCAAAAATGCAGAAAACTCCAAACTCAGGTCATGCAGCTTATGAATGATGCACTTATGTTATTCTTTACAGTATGCTTAGACCATATGATTCATGACTTCACTCTTAAGGTTCAGTCAAACTCAGATTATGTCACGTATACTCACAGTTTGGATACCTCGGTGAATCTGTAGTGTTAATATTCCATTCTGCAAGCCTCAGTTACAGCGTCATGCAGTAGTCAGTATCCATTAAAGGACTCAGATAGTCCTACAGAACTATGGCTTTTAGCTATCAGTTATTTAGCCATCAGAATTTAGTGCTCCCATACTAATCTAAACCTCAGTTATACAAAACTAGCATTCAGTCCCAGTTATAGTCTTAGTTACGGTTACAGTCTTAATTACTGTCTTAGCTAAAATCTCAGTCCTAGTCCTAGTTCATCCAGATCAGAAACTCAATTCACTTTCAAGATTACCTGACAATAGCATATAGCTATCAGTTACTCAGTATTTAGTATTTTAGTATCTTAGTTACAAAATGTTTCTGAATTATGTCATATGCTTGATCTCACAATTTCAAGTAATACAGCTTTGATAAATCCATGCCCAGTTACTCCATGTTACTCAGTTAGTCCTTACCTCCTATGCATAATACTCTACAACCTCAAGCTAATCGTTCAGACTAAGTACAGTTTAGTCTTATATGCCAGCATTCATCTTTAAGTCACTAGTTAATCAAATAAATTAGTATATTTATGCATTCGTGCTCAACACCATGTGAACCTTTTGAGCAGTCTCAGTTGTAGTGCATAAGGTTTGGTCACTTTATCTTAGAAGATGTTTCATAGGCCTTGCCTCCTAATATAAGAACTCCAATAATGTAGCGATTTCCCATTCAGATGTCCTACTTAGAACAGGCTAAGATTTGCTTTCTCTCTACAGTCATTAGAACTCTGTAGAAAGAGTGTCATAGAAAGGCTCCAATCAAGTACAAGTTTTCAGTATGAGTTAGTCCATAAAGCCAGTACTTTAGTTTAGCAGTCAGAATGGACATGTTCAGATGGTGTGGTTTCCCCATCTTTCCACCTAATTGCACTATTCAGAATCTCATGAATGTGATTATTGTAAGATGGACCGACTAGGTAGTTGCGTGTTCAACTTGGTTCATGTATCATGCCTTAGTTTCATATCCCAGATATTCAGCCATGATTCAGTTCATTGGTCCCCTGTGTATCATCCCAATTTTCCTTAGTATCACAGTCAAGTCAGTATTCTTCTAGGAACCTAGTGTCCCAAAGAGGAGATACACTATAATTCCCTAAAATTTTTATGACATTAACATGCCACTCTTTTCTCGTAATGAATCTAGTTTGGAGTAGTGGGTACCCATAGGTTGACCCTCTAGCTCAAATCTCAGTCGTATTCCACCTATTCAAGGTACTTAGTTCAGATCATGATATTCAGCTTATGTATCATGTTCTAGACCCAGTTACGTTCTCATGTTTTCATTCATACATATTCAGTAATTAATCTTAGACTCAACCCAAGGTAATAGATTTTCTCAAGTTTATCCAGTTTCATGTTCAGGTTTCAATTACAAATGTGGTATTCAGTTCCATGCTCAGTTATTATTTCAAATTTGGTATTGTTACCTTACATGTTCATTCTCATGTTCATGATTCGATTTAGTTAGATATGCGTGATCAACTTATCAGTACTCTTAGTCATGCATTCATGTAGCAGCTTATTCATAAAATCATGCATCAAATATGGATGCTAAGTATAAATCTCAGTAATGTCAGTCAGGTAGCGTTGTTTTAGCTATTCATGTTCAGTATGTACTTTAGCTTATCATTTTCCCCATCTAAATTAGTCTCATTCTAGGAAGAATATTCCCAAGAGGGAGATATTGTAATACCCCATACTTCTACCTAGCTTAAAATTGTCCCTAAAATATTAAACACTTGTTTCAAAGATGAATCCACTTTTATACATGTATTATTTTCACTATTTTCACATTTTATCATGTGGAAAATTGAATAACCTTTATATCAATACCAAATTTGCCCAAATCTGACACCCGGGCGAAGAGTTAGAGCCATTTTAGTAAGACAGTGTGCCACCTGAGCCATCAATGCGTCATAGAGCCAGCCAAAATGGATATCATCAAAATCCAGTGATCCTCCATGAATATGGCGCATTGCTCCAAGGCTCAAATTCAGAGTTGTCAAATTCCAGTGATACGGTGCTATAGCACCATGATACACCCAAATTACACCTCTCTTATGAGAGAGTAAGCGGTCACTGTCAAATATAGAACCCAACCAAGTTGGGTGTCGAATCCTACAAGGAATACTGTGTTACTAAGTATTGTAGTTGTTACTAAACTGTTCGTCAGAGGTTCTTGAATGGAGGGTTTTTGGTTTAAATTTAAAATGATAGTTATAACACAACAATAAAGCAATATGTGTATTAATATTTGATCACAGAGAATGACAAGTTAGGGTTATGTCCACCTTATAGCTTTTACTTCTCTATTAACTATGAGTAATAAGGATTTATGCATGCATGCACTTATAGAGAGATGTATTCTAATTCTAAATCCAAGTGCTTCTCAACCATTAAGAATTTATTCACCTTAGTTCTCTCGAATCCAAAGTTTACAACCAATCATACGAACTCTCCAAGAAGTTAATCCTGCTAAGGCATTAACGTGTAAAATGGAGGTTGGAAACCCTATTTTCTTGTACTACTCTCTTTTTCAAACAATAACTTTTCTATCGAACAAGTTATTGCTATAATGGCAGATTCCCTATGTTTGCAACCACGAGAATTCAATCATAACGAAGAGAGTAATGATATAAGTGGATTAACACATCATAAATTCAAAAAGCCATAGCAATAGAGAGTATACTACAAGGTTTCCATAATCCTAACAAATAAACTTAGCTACTCATGAATAAAACTAAAATCACAATAGAAATATTCATCATACCAAAAATTAGAACGATCTTGGTGGAGAAGATGAATAGCAAAAATAAGAGAGAAAAATGTTTTTCTCTTTCTCTCTTTAAGCTAAGACGCTTTCTCTTGTTTTTAAAATAATACAGAATGTGAATCCTCAATAAAAATTCAGCAACAAGTCTTTTAATAGCCTTCTATCTCACAATTTCCTTCTAAGTCCTCAACTTATTATAAATGGAAAATTTTCTCGGGAGAAAGTTTCCATGCATCACATTTGGTCCATATTGTAGTTTCTAGGTGCCACATTTGGTCCTGGTTGCTACTCTCTCTTGTGTCATATGCCATCCGCATTCCATAGTCCCATAATGTCTTCATCTACCTCATTAATACTTGAAATCATGCTAATCACATCGGTTAGATCAATTACATAGAAGTAGAGTAAAAACATAATAAACTAGGCACTTTGTTCTCTAAACATAGCTAAAATATGGATAAATTATGGTGCTTAGGCGTATAAATACACCCAATATCACGTCGTGTCACGCCAGGGGTCCAGGTCGGGAAATTTTCACAGAATTAAAATACACATCCAAGGGTCAATTTATCACCCCTATATATACCCAACAACACATGATTCAGCAATAATTCACCCAAAATATATTATTTCTCTCAAGTTTCTCTTAAGAACAAGCTAGGGTTTTCAATTGAGGATTCAAATCGAAGACTCAAATTCAAGAATCTCTCCATCAATCTTCGTAAAATCAAGTACTAAGGTATGCACTATGTTCATTCATGGATTCCTTTCATGTATGAAGCCCAAGAATCAAGTTTTAAATCTTGTATTGTGAATATTTTGTTGTGGGTTTATTATGTTCTTGTGATTATGGTTGTATGATTCCTAAGTTGGAATCTTTATGTGTTATTCTTGAACCTATGCTACTATGTGGTATGAAATATGTGAAATTGAGTTGAAATATGTAGTTTTGTTGTATTAATTATCGTCATGCCTATGCACTAAGTCATGCATCCTAGGTTTTGATAAAATGTCTAAGAGAATAGAAATTATGAATTATAGATTAATTGTGACCCAAGTGATAAGTGTATGCTTTACACAATGACTAAGAATGACTT
>NW_025844186.1:0-1716 GCF_002878395.1 Capsicum annuum | reverse complement strand
GTCATTTGACAGACTGATTTTTGAAAATAAATAAATAAATAAATAAATAAATTAATAAAATAATAATAATAAAAATTATTAGGAGTAAGGTGTGTAGGAAAAAACGAAAAAGAAAAACATAGAAAAAAAGTGAGTCAAAAAGAATGAAAAAAAAAAGGAATGTCGTAGTTTATTTTAGAATTCTTTATGGCTTTAGTTCTTCACGATCCAAAAAATTCAAATAAAGATTTTTTTTACGTTTTACATTTATCTTATCAAAGTACCATAAATTCAAAAAAAATAAAATTTGTTTGCCTTTTCTACTTATTTGTCAAAAACAAAAATACCAAAAAAAAATTTTCTTCATAATTGGTGGTGTCAGTCTTAGTTAAAGTGTCTAGCGGAAAATCCAAAAGTTTTTTTTCGTTTGTTTTTGGTAGTGTCTCTTAAGTTAGGGTCAATTTATTAGTTAATCGTTAATTGTCCAATCTAGATGAACTACGCATACCTGATTCCCTTCCCTTGGGTTGGGATAAGTAGGCAACCCTCGGTGGGTTTGGTAATTCTTTGTGTTGGCCTTTGTCTTAGTATTAGCCTCGGTCTCTCACCCCGTAATCTAGAGTTGTTTGCCAAGTATACTGATTTCGCTCAGTACTTCAGTTCGGCAAATTGGAGTCATGGATGTGGTCTGTCCCATCGACATATGTTTGGGTCAAAAATCTCAAGGGTTGGGAATCTTCTACTCCTGTCAAATTTTTGAGATAACGTCTTGTGTGTTATTACATGATGGATTTGTCCACCAAGTCTAGAGCTCTGATGGTTGTCAAGGTGCCCAAAAAGTAATCAAATAGTGGGAAATGTTTAACTATGTTGATCAGCAGAAACTGGTTAAAATATTAGGTGATCTTACGGAGCTTTTGCATGTTAGCCCTCGTCCAGATTTAATAGAGGCTTTGTTGACCTTTTGGGATCCGAGTGGTTTGGTAGTCAGGTTTTGGGAATGTGAAATGACTCGCACTTTGGCAGAAATATCCGATTTATTGCATTTGCCCTATATCGAAAAGGATATGATCCAAGCACGAAATCATACTGGCGTGAGATTTTTGCAGTCTTGTGGTTTAAAAAGTAAGGGTATCCGTTTGGGTTGTTTAAGTGATTCATGGGTTTCCTTAGATTTTTTGTTTGCTAGATTCGGGCCCTCAGAAAGTTTTGATTGCTTTTGGGATAAATTTCATGTGACTAAGGAGAAGTAGGAGAGAAAGCGTCTTAAAGTCTTCACCCTCGCTTTGTTAGGTACTTTAGTGTTTCCACTAGAAGAAAGACGTATTAATACTCGTTTGCAATCTGTGGTGATGGCCCTACATCATAAGGATCAAAATGACAAGGGCTTTAATCAAAAGGAAAGGTTCACTCTCATACCCATGATCTTATCAGAAATATATAAGGCTTTAACCGAAGTGAAGGGGGGAAAGAGATTTTTTGAGGGCAGTAACCTGATATTGCAGGTATGGATGATGAAGCATTTGCATGCGCCTTCTTTAGTTAGACCAGACGTGTTAGATCGTTGTATTACCAATCGAGTGAAAGCCATGGACTCCAGGCTGCATTTGGATAAATTCTCGTTACCCGTGGGAGTCGACGCTTGGATTGAATTTCTTGAGTTGAGAACCAGGGATAACATTTTGAGGACTTATCTGTGGCTTCGACCAAAGGTAGTATTGTTGGGTTGTCAGACGC
>NW_025844185.1:0-2029 GCF_002878395.1 Capsicum annuum | reverse complement strand
CACGGGCACTGTAAGATGACTGTGAGTTGAGATAAATGAAAATAAGAGAATCTTATTGGTGAAAAACCCTCTCGGATACCATAAGGCAATGGTGAGGTGATAAAAAGAAATGAGAGAAGCTTGTTGTCGAAAACCCTTCAAGGCACCACTAGCCGAATGGGGTCTTAAATGTAGTTGACCTAAGGAAGCAATTCAGTTTCAAGGCCTTTAACTCAACAACAATGGGTAGAAAGTTTGGATGAAAAGATCAAGCTGCTTAATCCAAATTTCATGGCATAATCATTAGTATTGACAGTCATTTTTAGATGAATTTTTTGTTTCTTTATTTTAAAAGGGGACATTCATTGTTTTTTCTTTCTTCTCTTTATTTTTATTTTATCTTTCTTGAGTCAGTTATCCAAATAAAAATTGTCATTCTTTTTCTTTGTTTCTTGTATTTGAGTCAAGTCTATGTCAAAACAAGTAAGAAAAAATTTCTTCAATTGTACAAAGCAAGACAAAAGTCCAACACATGAAAGAGACATGATTGTGAGCCGAAATAAGGCATGCAAAAGTTTTATCAACCGACAAGTCTGGGAACTCATGAAAATACCAAGGTTCAAAGGGTTTATCTGAGAAGCATGACAAAGCAAAGATATTGTATCTGTTTTAGAGTCACTCTTAATAATCTGAGTTCGGGTCAAGGATGCAGCAAGTCAGTGACACATGCAAATGGTTGAAAGCAAGATTAAATATGATAGGGGCAGGAGCGATTTCCATGAAAGCTAAATCCACAAACAAGCCACCATGTTTTAAACTCATAAGTTTTCTTTGATGAAGTAGGAAATATATTACCTTCAAATCAAGGATTTCAAAGCCTAAACATCAAGGCCCGTAATTTCTTGCTTTTACAAATGTAGGAAGCGATGTTGCTGCACAGGTTTGAAAGTCAAATCATGGTAAAATTCATCATCTTATATCCTTCGGAGACACACTTTCTTGTCCAGGGATTTCAGTTTTTATTAGCTGGGTAATACACTTTTTAAATTAAACCTTCACTCCTAGAAAATATACCTTTTAGTCGAGTCGTTCTTTTGACTACAATAAGACGTACCTTTTAGTCGAGTCATTCCCCTTGACCCCTAGAAGACGTACCTTTTAGTCAAGTCATTCTCTTTGATTCCTATAAGACGTACCTTTTAGTTGAGTCATTTCCTTTGATTCCTATAAGACGTACCTTTTAGTTGAGTCATTTCCTTTGATTCATATAAGATGTACCTTTTAGTCGAGTCATCTCCCTTGATTCCTATAAGACGTACCTTTTCGTCGAGTTATCTCCCTTGATTCCTATAAGACGTACCTTTTAGTCGAGTCATTCCCCTTGATACCTAGAAGATGTACCTTTTATTCGACTTATTCCCCTAGACCCCTAGAAGTCGTACCTTCTAGTCGAGTCATTTCCCCTTTGATTCCTATAAGACGTACCTTTTAGCCGAGTCATCTCCCTTGATTGCTATAAGACGTACCTTTTAGTCGAGTCATTTCCCTTGATTACTATAAGACATACCTTTTAGTCGAGTCATTCCCCTTGATTCCTATAAGACGTACCTTTTAGTCGAGTCATCCCCCTTGATTCCTATAAGACGTACCTTTTAGTTGAGTCATTCCCCTTGACCCCTAGAAGACTTACCTTTTAGTCAACTCATCCCCCTTTATTCCTACAAGACATACCTTTTAGTCAAGTAATTCCCATTGACCCCTAGAAGACGTACCTTTTAGTAGAGTCATTTCCCTTGATTAATATAAGACGTACCTTTTAGTCCAGTCATTCCCCTTGATTCCTATACCACATATGTTTTAGTTGATTCATCCACCTTGATTCCTATAAGGACGTACCTTTTAGTCGAGTCATCCCCCTTTATTCCTATAATACGTACCTTTTAGTCGAGTCATTCCCCTTAACCCCT
Source organism: Capsicum annuum (assembly GCF_002878395.1). Lineage (NCBI taxonomy): Eukaryota > Viridiplantae > Streptophyta > Magnoliopsida > Solanales > Solanaceae > Capsicum > Capsicum annuum. The sequence goes on along the minus strand of NW_025844185.1, from coordinate 83 downwards.
AGAAGACGTACCTTTTAGTCGAGTCATCCCCTTGATTCCTATAAGACGTACCTTTTAGTCGAGTCATTCCCCTTGACCCCTAG
>NW_025844184.1:0-7934 GCF_002878395.1 Capsicum annuum | reverse complement strand
CATTCATTGTCTTTTCTTTCTTCTCTTTATTTTATTTTATCTTTCTTAAGTCAGTTATCCAAACAAAAATTGTCATTCTTTTTTTTTCGTTTGTTGTCTTTGAGTCAAGTCCGTGTCAAAATAAGTGAGAAAAGATTTCAAAACTAGCTACCAGCTTCTTCAATTATACAAAGCAAGGAAGAAAGGCCAGTGCATGAAAGAGACATGATTGTGAGCCAAAATGAAGCAAACAGAAAGTTTTGTCAACAAATAAGTCTAGGAACTCATGAAATACCAAGGTTCCAAGGGGTCTATCTGAGAAGCATGGCAAAGCAGAGATGTTATGTTTGTCTCAGTCACTCTTAATAATCTGAGTTTGGTCAATGAAGCAGCAAGTCAATGACATAGGCTAATGGTTGGAAGCAAGATTAAATGTGATGACGGCAAGAGTTTTTGCCATGAAATCCAAAGCCACAAACCAGCCACTACATTTTTAAACTCATAACCTTTCTTTGCATAAAACAGGAACACAAGTTACCTTCAAAGCAAGGATTTCAACGCCTAAACATCAAGGCCCGTAATTTTTCACTTTTACAAATGCAAGAAGCAATGCTACTGTACAGGTTTTATAATTAAATCATGGTAAAAATTCATCATCTTATATCCCTCGGAGACACATGTTCTTGTCCAGGGATTTTAGTTTTCATTTGCAGGGTGATACACTTCTTAAATTGAACTTTGACCCCTAGAAGATGTACCTTTTAGTCGAGTCATTCCCTTTGATTCCTATAAGACGTACCTTTTAGTCGAGTCATTCCCTTTGGCCCCTAGAAGACGTGTCTTTTAGTCGAGTCACTCCCCTTTGATTCCTATAAGACGTTCCTTTTAGTCAATTCATCACCCTTTATTCCTATAAGACGTACCTTTTAGTCGAGTCATCACCATTGATTCCTAGAAGACGTACCTTTTAGTCGAATCATCCCTTGATTCCTATAAGATGTACCTTTTAGTCGAGTCATTCCCTTTGACCCCTAGAAGACGTACCTTTTAGTTGAGTCATTCCCTTTGATTCCTATAAGACGTACCTTTTAGTCGAGTCATTCCCTTTGGCCCCTAGAAGACGTACCTTTCAGTCGAGTCACGTACCTTTTAGTCGAGTCATCTTCCTTTAATTCCTAGAAGACATACCTTTTAGTTGAGTCATATCCCTTGATTCCTAGTAAGACGTACCTTTTAGTCGAGTCATCTCCCTAGATTCCTATAAGACGTACCTTTTAGTCGAGTCATTCCTCCGTGACCCCTATAAGACATACCTTTTAGTCGAGTCATCCCTTTGATTCCTATAAGGCGTACCTTTTAGTCGAGTCATTCTTCTTAATTCCTATAATGATATGACTTTCACAAAATTCCTTTGATGATAAACTAGGGCAAAATTTAATTCTTGTTTTTGGAACTTTACTTTTCTGACAAATGAAATTTCTCTTTATAATAATTTTTGTTTAGGATAATTTTCTTTCCAGTTTTGATGTGATTTCAGGAGCCTTCCCGAAGCACAGGACGAATAAATGGAAAACCAAGCATCAAAGTGAAGAAATTAAAAGTTAAACAGAATGAAAAATAGCAAGTCAGGATTCCGCCTGTAGAACAGGGTGAAGAATTAAAAGGCAAGCAACAAGTTGATGAAATTGTAAGACAGGAGCCTGCCTAAAGAATAGGGTGATGAAATGGCAAGTCAGGAGCCCGCCCGAAGCACAGGGTGAATAAATGAAAAGTCAAGCAACAAGGTGAAGCAATTGAAGATCAAGCAACAAGTGATGAAATTGCAAGTCAGGAGCCCGCCTGAAGAATAGGGTGATCAAACTTAAGTCAAGAGTCCAACAGAAGTTGTATAGATAGGATTTTGTAATTTTATTTGTGTTTTAACTTATAATTTTCATTTTTGATGTAATGACAGAGCCGCGGACCAGAACCTGGAAGGGACCTCACTCGACTCTCCAACTCGGTTGCCCTTCTTCTTTCTATTTCTCTCTTTGAATAATGGTCGGGACAAAATTCTGTCTCGTTGTCTACTTCTTTTTCTGAAAACACTTCGTGTTTACATTCAAAGGTGGCATGATGTAGACACCTAATTTCGTCCCTCCCCGATATCGTTTTTACCCATTTTACCTTATCCTACCGTGTACCCTCATCCATGTTATTATACCACTACAAAAAACAAAAATATAATAATAACAAACCTCTAACCAATAAACTTTAAGAATATTCTTTTGATAACAAATCAACCACCACTCCCTAACAAACTTTATCCTAATCACCTCTCCTTACCTTCCTACCCACGTGACCCATCCCCTTACCTACCTAATCTATACATTTTTACTATTTTAATGAGAAGGGATTGAAAATTGAAAGGAGCTAACATCACTTTTCGATTTCCAAGAAAGACAACATACAGGGGATTTTCATACAGGAGAAAACAAAAAAGAGGAGGGCCCCACCACTGAAATTCATCATCAACAACAATACTCCTCTATTTTTCTCCATTAACGCCAAAAAAAATCACAACAACACGGTCCATATTTTTTTAATTCTTTTACTGACCTTCACGCACAACTTCACTAGAGAGAAACACACGCACCTCACCATTCTTTCACTGTCACAGCTCACTTGGTGTGGTAAATTCATGGTGTGTGGATTCTATTTTATTGATTTTTATATGTTTTAGATCATCATGGTTGGTTGTTGACATCGATCAGTTGATTGTTGTGAATTGAAATAATCAAAGAACTGGGACTCGATTTGGGGTTAAACCGTAATTCAGGGTGGTATCGAAAGTTGGCTAATTTGAAAATTCACTTAGTTCATTTAATTTGTCATCTTGATTGATTTTGACATTGTTAAGCGTGGTAGTAGCATGATAAGTCGAAAGTGATAGGCAAATATAAGTGAGTTAGGCAAAGTTTATGACTTGCGATCGTTGAATGATGAAAGTGTTTCATTGAAATGTGTTGGTTTATGTTTTCAGATTGAAGTGTATTCATTTGGCCGGGGAATTCCCCGACGTACTATGTTGGCGGAAGACATTTGTGAGGAAGGCTCGAGGCATCGGGTAAAGTCGGAGAGCGTATTTAGGATTAGTATAGGTTAGATAGGATTTATTTTTGCATTTTTATTTATTTTTGGGACTGTATAATTGGACTGAACACTATACTTTTATTCATTGTGTTTGGTTTGTTGGTTTGATTACTTTATGTGCTTCTTTGTGGTTTGTAAATTCATAGTGTCAAAATTAGCTGATACGCTCCACCAAGCGACCGTGGTCGAACCATGGGATTGAGGAGTTCCTAACACCTTCCCCTCAGTCAATAAAATTCCTTAGCTGGAATCTCTATTCGCGGATCAGTTTTAAAGAGTCAAATCATTTCGAAAAGGATCTTTCAAAGGTGACTTGGCACACCGGATTATGCCAAGTGGCGACTCTGAGTTTTGAATATAAATAATTCTTTTTCGAAAAAATTTTCTTTGTCACTTTAATAATAAAAACCCTTTCAAACATAAAATAATCTTTCTTTTTTTGGTCAAAAAAGGGGTGTGACAAGTTGGAATAGGAACTCATCCATATCCCTATTGCTTGCTCTCAGGGGTTTCCAGAGCATTCAGCCTCTCTACCCTCTCCAGAGTAAGATAGGGAAAGGTTGTGATCATGGGTGAAGGATGTGCCTCGCTGAAAGAGGTTTGGTGCTCCCCAGAGAGAGGTGCAAAACCTGGTCCCAGAAGCATCAAGGCCAGGTTGTGTGGTGGAAAAAAGGGGAGGCTCTAGCTTAGATAATTCATGATGCTGGCTAGATATTCTCTTGTCAACTCCTCCTGGTAAGATGAGTTGATCACTTGGAATAGGGTGTTCATCCATACATTGAACCCAATCGTCTGAAGTCCATGGTTCACGCTCACCATGGCAGCTGGACAAGGTATTGAGGATCCTGAAAGAGTATGGTGACTTATCTTCCTTCCTATTCCAGGTGCAGGGGTACAGTTTGGTTGGATAGGCATATTTCCAACCAAGAAGTAGGTTAATTATTCGAGGATAGGGGAGTTGTTGTGATGGTAGTTTGGCTGGAGCTTGAGGAGTTCATGATTGCTTTCTTGAGAAAGAACACTTATGTTCTCCTCAAGGTATATAGAGTGGAGAGAGTTGAGAGAGGGAAGCTGAGAGGTTTTCCTATAGAAAACACCACCAGCATTTAATGCTTTGTCCACGCCTTGGACATTCACTATCACATCACTGTGGGAAGTGGAAGGTTTTCCGTCATTGGGACTTTAGGCTCATCATTGCCTAAGTTCAGGTGTCCTAGGGGGCCCACATTGGGAGTCCTCTTTTCTTTTAATTTCCATCGATAGGTAAGTGAAACTATTTTTAAAATTTAGAGAATTTTGAGAGAGGGGGTTGGGTCTTTTAGGACTCATCTGGCCCTTTGCTTGAGGACCTAAGCAATATTTGAATTAGGCCTCTGAGCGTGTGTATTCTTGGTTTAGACCCCGACCCCAATAGAAGGTATCTGGGATTGATTTTTTGGGGGCCATTAACCGCCCTGTTAGGGGCTTTAGAATCGGGGTATTTCCTCTTGGGCCGGCCCATTGGCTGTAAGCCCAGATAGAGTGGGCGTGGTGGATATTTTCGACAATAACTCTGGCATGTTAGGGTTTACGAACTTACCTGTCACAGATAGGATGAGTGTTTCCTTGGTGGTTGCTTGATGATTTTTTACCGGCGACTTCTTCCTTTTAACAAATGAAACTGTTTGCCAGTCGGTTGAGTGGCCTTCCGACGTTGCTTTATACTCCTATAAGGGGTAGTTGACCTTCGATGTAGTTTTTTCACCTAAGTGTTCAGATTGTTTTGGCCTGATCAGTTAAAAGCAAATGGTCGTTGTGTGACCCAAGCCTTCATAATTTTTACATAGGAGGCCCTCTCCCTTGTAGAGGAGAGGTTGTGTATGATGGTTAATGGAGATTGAAGCTGTTATCGGGGTGTCCAGGGGAATTTGGACACAGATTCTAGCGTATCTGCCCCGTAGCGCCGCTGATGTACATGAGCCAAACTTCAATAGTTTTCTAATTTTTTTGTTGATCCATTGGAGGATAGAGGTGTCGTATAGCTCAGTAGGCAGGTGTGGTAGTCGGACCCATATGGCGGTTGTGTCCACCTTTGATTCACTTGGCACAAAGTTGGGTTTCTATTTCCTTACTGAAATAAAACTGCCAGCTATGAATCAAGGACCCCCTAGTTGAATTGAGGATTAGCTCTCCAAATTTGAGAGTTTCATGGTAAGAAACCCATCCCTAGATCTATAAGACATAATGGTTCAAATAATTTCCATAGATCCTCCAATTTCTTCTTAAGGTATTTTGGTTGAAATTTGATTTGACGGGTTTGATAATGATGGAGTGGCTCCAAGGCGGTATAGGCATTGTTTATCTTCCTCTGATAGTAAGATTTGGTTTCCGGCAGTTTTTGGAACCTTGTCCTTACTGGATTCTGTGGATCTCGAATAAATAGTTGGGGCTATGATTTTCCCAACAGTGATATCTTTGTAAGAGGGGGAGGCTTCCGTCATTAGAATTTCTTTTGGGGAATTGATTATTGGGGGATTTGGTAAGAGGGGCGGCGTTAAGGTTGCGTCTATGGCAGGGTCGGTGCCAAGGTGAAGGGAGGGGTAGATAAAGGTAGGTCTTTGCCTCACTTCTTGTTACCTTGTGTGGTTTTTTCTTCATCATATGTTAGTATTACTTTTCTTTCAGGTAAGCTTCGGGTTTTAAAAAATAAGTTTTTAAAGAATGCATGTATATAGACATATTCTTAAATAGTTATAATATGTAAGTTTTTGTTCTTGATGGGTGAATCCATGTCAATTGTTATAGCTACAACAATAATATATTCAGTAATCAAAGGTGGAATCAGGATTTAAAATTTAGGAATTTTAAACATTAATACAGTTACAACAACAACAACAAACCCAGTGTATTCCCACATAGTGAGGTCTGGGGAGAGTAAGATGTACGCAGTCCATACCTCTACCTCTAAAGAAGTAGAAAGGCTATTTTCGATAGACCCCCGGCTCGAGACACGGAATACTGCACAAATACATAGTAAAGCATGGAACAAGATGGCATAACATAAATATGACAGCCACAAGTAATAGAACACAGAGAAAAGTAAACAGATTCGTAATAAAGCATGAAACAAGGTATCATAACAATAATAATACCCCCACCAAGTAATTCCCTACACTAACGACCCAAACTGACCCTAGCCTTCTGCCCTAATTCGCGTCCTCCAGATCTTCCTATCTAGGGTTGTGTCCTCAGTGAGCTGTAACTGCTCCATGTCCCGTATAATCACCTCTCTCCAGTACTGCTTCGGCCTACCCCTACCCCACCTAAAACCATCCAAAGCTAGCCTCTCACACCTACGAACCGGGGCATCCATGCCCCTCCTCATCACGTGTTCAAACCATCTCAATCGAACTTCCCGCATATATAATAACTGTAATCGAACAAACAAGTATCAATATCCAATATATTGATGGGTATGCAGAACTTGACAAAGGAGAGCTAGGAGAGATATTTGAAGAAGTCTGAGACTTGAAAAAATTATGATTATATTTTCTCTCGCTTAAAAATTATTGAGTATAGGGTAACTTCAATGATAATTAGAACCCACATTTTTTTAGTTTGAGGGTGTGTGATTTAAAGAAAATAAATAGTCAATATTTCTTATTCTAGAGTATTGAGGGCAAATCTGTTTTTTTGTTAACTTATTAATTTTTGTGATGTTTTCTAAGTAAATGTTTAAATATGTAATTTTAAAGCATAAAAGCTTTTTTTCAGAGTAAATCATGATGTTTTTTTAACTTACTAGAAGTGCAAGGCCCCTGTCAGCATGGGCCCAACAGTAGAACATGTGGATTGCAATTTTTAAGTTTTAGGATTTATCTTGGAGTAGAAAGTTTGAGCAGTAGAATATTTTCATTAGTATGATTGAGCTGAGGGAATCATAATTGAAACCTTTTTTTCACCTTCTTGTTGAATTTTGAGAGAAGAAATATAAAGAAAGAAGAGGCGTAAATCTGATGAGATAGCTTAAATCAAATATCCAGCCGATTATTGATTTTCCAATATCGCAAAGATTAAGAATCATGTAAACTTACCCCATAAAGAGAATACACACCTTAGATTCGCTATTGTTTTGTTTAATTATTATTTTTAACACAGGAAAAGAGTGTTGTTTTTTCTATTATATAGAAGAGGCGGTTCCGACCATCTCTTATGCAATTACCAAAAAATCTTTCTACTCCACTTAATTACATTCCATACCCCAAAATATAATAATTCCATTGTTTTATCATAATGGTTTAAATATTTAATATATTCTATTAATTTATATTAATTAACTATAACTATATATTGGAAGTAAAAAAAATATTTATTTAATTGGCTATCATGTTTAAAACTAATTTGTTACCAAAAATCACAATAATTAATAACTTAAAATATTTAAAAGACATATAGAAATTTTATTGACTGTCATTATTTTAGCAATGCCACATAAATTGAGATAAAAGAAAAAGTACTACAAATCATAATAATTAACAATCTAAAATATTTAAAAGATATATAAAAAATTTAGTTGACTCTCAAAATTGTATAGAAACCACATAAATTGGGACACAAGGAGTAAATATATTATTTGATAATTACATAAAAATATTATAAATCACAATAATTAACAAGTTAAAATACTTTTTTAAAAATAGATAAAAGTTCTATTCAACTCTCAAAAATTTATCGGTGCAACATAAATTAACAAGTTGAGATTTTCTTTTCTTTATTTTATTTTTAAAACAGAGAAATGTTAATTAATATTGAGGAATTGTAAAAAGTTGAGAAAGATGGATACA
>NW_025844183.1:0-1310 GCF_002878395.1 Capsicum annuum | reverse complement strand
AATAGAATTTGAAATAAAGGAAGAAATGCAAAAAGCAGACATAATATTAGGAATTAAATGACTAGAACAAGTAAAACCATACAATATAGAACATACACAATTATCTATAACATATAATAAAGAGAAATTATTCTTAAAAAGAGCTTTAACATGATATGAAAATATATGTATTAATGAAGATAGTAGTAAAAGGATATTACAGTAGATATTATACGCCTATGATAGATACAGGAGCAGAAACTAATTTATGTAGATATAATTGTTTACCAGAAAGTAAATGGAATAAATTAAAAACACCAATAATAGTTAAAAAATTTAATAACAAAGGAAGCTTAATTATTTATAAAGCTAAGGATGTAAAAACACGAGTATGAGATAAAATATTAACAATAGAAGAAATCTATAATTATGAGCTAACATCAAAAGATATACTTTTAGGAATGCCGTTTTTAGATAAATTATATCCACATATAATAACTAGAATAGATTGGTGGTTTACAATACCATGTAAACAGAAATGTAGAGCAAAAAGAGTTACTAATAAAATAAGAATGAAAACTGATTAGATAGAAGGAAGTGAAAAAATTACACAAAAATTAGAAAATATAAAAAATACTGAAGATACAATAGAACTGGTCATATTTTCAATAAATAAAAAGGAAATAACTATATTTTCAATAAATAAGATAGAAATAATTAAGAAAAAATTAGAACAATTATATAGTAAAGATCCATTAAAAGGATGGAAAAGACATAGAATCACTATGAAAATTGAATTAATAGATAAAAATTGCATAATAACCCAGAAACTATTAACATATAATTTTGATGATCTAAAAGAATTTAAAATGCATATAGAAGAATTATTAGAAAAACAATATATACAAAAAAAGTAATAGTAAACATAATAGCCCAACATTTATAGTAAGTAAACATAGTGAACAAAAAAGAGGAAAAAGTAGGATGGTTATTGATTATAGAAATTTAAATGCAAAAATAGTGACTTATAATTACCCAATACCAAACAAGGCATTAAAAATAAGGCAAATATAAGGATATAATTATTTTAGTAAATTTGATTGTAAATCAGTATTTTACCATTTAAAGTTAGAAGAAGAACCTAAGGAATTAACTGCATTTACAGTACCACGAGGATTTTATGAATGGAATGTACTACCATTTGGACATAAAAATGCACCAAGTAGATATCAACATTTTATGGATAGTTATTTTAAATAATTACCTAATTGTATAGTATACATAGATGATATACTATTATATACAAAAACTAAAGAAGAACATTTAAAATT
>NW_025844182.1:0-1875 GCF_002878395.1 Capsicum annuum | reverse complement strand
GTGTTTTCAGGCAAAGAAGTAGACAGCGAGACCAAATTTTGACCCGACCATTATTCAAAGAAAGAAACAGAAGGAAGAAGGACAACTGGGTCTTGACTTAAGACATCCTTCCTACCCAAGTTATGAGAGAATCAAGTGACAAGTATCTTAAAGGATTGGAAGGAGGTGGACTATACCGAGTTGGAGAGTCGAGTGAGGTTCCATCGAGGTTTCGGTCCGCGGCTCTTTCATTACATCAAAAAATGAAAATTACAAGTTAAAACATAAATGAAATTACAAAATCCTATTTATACAACTTCTGTTGGCTCATGACTCGACTTTCATCACCCTATTCTTTAGGCGGGCTCCTGACTTGCAATTTCTTTCAACTTGTTGCTTGGCTTTCAATTACTTCGCTTTGTTGCTTGACTTTTCATTTTTTTTCATCCTATTCTCCAGGCGGACTCCTGACTAGCTATTCATCACTTTGTTGCTTGACTTTTCATTTCTTCACTCTGTTCTTCAGGCGGGCTCCTGATTTGTTATTTTATCACCCTGTTCTTCAGGCGGGCTCCTGACTTGCTATTTCATCATCCTGTTCTTCAGGCGGGCTCCTGAAACCCAAAATTAAAACTAGAACGAAAATTATCCCAAACAAAAAATTATAGTAAAGCAGTATTTCATTTTTGAAAGTGTTGTCTCATTTTTCAGGAGGGTCCTGAACAGAAAGTAAAATTCCCGTTTTTCAGGAGGGTCCTGAACATAAAGTAAAATCCCATTTTTCAGGAGGGTCCTGAACAGAAAGTAAAATCCCATTTTTCAGGAGGGTCCTGAAGAGAAAGTAAAAATCCCATTTTTCAGGAGTGTCCTAAACAGAAATTAAAATCTCATTTTTCAGGGGGGTCCTGAACAGAAAGTAAAATCTCATTTTTCAGGAGGGTCCTGAACAGAAAGTAAAATGCCATTTTTTTAGGAGGGTCCTGAATATAAAGTAAAATCACATTTTTCAGGAGGGTCCTGAACATAAAGTAAAATTCCATTTTTAAGAAGGGTGCTGACCATAAAGTAAAATCCCATTTTTCAGGAGGGTCCTGAACAGAAAGTAAAATTTCATTTTTCAAGAGGGTCCTGAACAGAAAGTAAAATTCTATTTTTTAGGAGGGTCCCAAACAGAAAGTAAAATCTCACGGATGTGCATTTCCAATGGTAGCTGAATCAAGTGAAACGAATTTGCCCCTATTTCAACAAAGAAAATTTGTCAGTTAAAAACTTAGTGGTGGCTTGCAGATCTTGGCTTCTCAGGTATCTGCCCAGCACTCGTTCCTTTCATCTTTGTTCCAAATTGCTAACACTTGCCCTATCTTGCCGCATCATTGACCTAGACCCAGATTGAGGGAAATGAGTTCTGACTCAAACAACGGGTTTCCATTTTACCATGCCCCTGAGGTGCACTCTTTTCCCAAATCTGAATATTTTCTACGAATCCAAATAGCCTGTTGGTTGATAGACTTTCTTTGCTTCGTGTTGAATTACGATCATATTTCTTCCTGTGCTGTTCCTTGGCTTTTCCTCATATAATTGGAAAGACTAGTAGCAAATTTTGAAATCCTTTCTCGCTTTTTTTGACACAGACTTGACTTAAAATATAAAGAAATGATGGTGACTTTTATTTCGATAAATGACATAAGAAAAGCCAAAAAGCATGAATATGTAAATGAAAGAAAAGGGCAATGTCCCATATTTGAAAAGAAAACTTATCTGAATACGACAACCAACCCCAATGAGTATGACATGCATTTTGGATTGAGCTGCCTGATCTTCCTATCCAAACTCCCCATTTGTTGTTGAGTTCATGCCTTTGCTGCTGAGCCGCTTCTTCAAATCCATTGGACTCAT
>NW_025844181.1:0-2290 GCF_002878395.1 Capsicum annuum | reverse complement strand
TGGTGTTATCGCTCCGTCACACTAGAATTTGACAATTGAGAAATAAGGGAATGGCGCGACATGGAGCCATCGCGTAGCCACTTCATTTTCAACCTAGAAGTTTGGCACGACTCGAGAAAATCATATTGAGTCACTGGAAAAAGGCAATTGTTATTTTATCTTATGGCGCGGCCGCCACTGACCAATATGTTGTTGTTTTATGACAGGAACTTGAAAGAGTCATTACATTTTACCCGGTAGTAGGATTTGGGCAAATCTTATATTGATGGAAAGCTTATTGAATTTCACATGACAAAAAGTGAAAATCTTAAAAATTCCTCACACAATAAACATCATTCAATTTATAAGCTAATACTTGACATTCTTGGGATGAAATTAGTTAATAAACTTTGGGCAATTACAATATCTCCCCCTTGGGAACATTCGTCCTCGAATGCGACAGACTATGATGAGAGTAACAATTAGCTAAAGCAAATGCTGATCATGAACCAATGATACATGATTGATATTTAAAGGATTTATATTGTGCATGCATATCTAATGCATGATTTCACGACTTAACTGACTCATGAACACATTACTGAGATTTCTGATAACTTAATTTCTCACTAGGAGTATGCATATCTGATGCATGAACACATGACTAATTTGATACATGAACATATGAATAATCTGAAGCACGAACATATGATTGAATATGCAGTACAAATTTTAAAATAGTGTCTTGAACATGAGACTAATACCAAGTCGTAACTAAAATCTGGATATGAAAAACCATAAGCTTAAGGAGAACTGTTATCTTGAGCTAGATCTGAGTTGGTGGAGAAGAGGTGAGGATACTTGGTTTGGATATATGCTTCTAATTCCCTAGTAGCTCATCTTAACAGACTGATTTTGCCAAAGAACTTTGACTACAAGGATTTCTTTATTCCTCTGTATACGAGACTGATAGTATATGATTTCGTTTGGAATCTCTTCATAAGAAAGCTTGTTTTGAACATCAATACTCTAAATAGGGACTACAACTGCTGGGTCACCTATACAGTTCTTGAGCAAAGAGACAAGGAAGACTGGATGAACTGCGGCCAGATCTGAAGGCAATTCGAGATCAGAAGCTACTTTGCCAAAGCAACTAAGAATTTTGGAAAGATCAACATATTGGGGACTAAGATTTACCTTCTTTACGAACCTCTTCACTCCCTTCATGGGATAGATCTTTAGGTTGACATAGTCACAAATCTCAACTCGAGATCCTTTTGATGCATATCTGCATAAGACTTCTGTCGGCTCTGAGTAGCCCAGAGTCTTTCTCTGATCAATTGGACGTTCTCTGAGGCATCGAACACTAAGTCAGGCCCTATAACTGAGGCCTCACTAAATTCAAACCAACCGATTGGATTTTTGAATCTCCTGCCATATAGATCTCTGAATGGACCTATCTTAATACTAGAATAATTGCTATTTTTGTATGCAAATTCAATCAAAGGTAAGTGGTCATCCCAACTACACTTACAATCAATTGTAGATGCCCTTAGCATATCTTCTAGGGTCTAAAAGGTCCTTTCTGCTTGACCATCTATATAAGGATGAAAGGAATTACTTAGATGAAATTGGGTACCAATACCCTTTTGGAATGCTTTCCAGAAGTAAGAGGTGAACTAGGTACCCCTGTCTGAGATAATGGATAATGGAACACCATGCAATCTGACCAAATCTCTGATGTAGAGCTTGGTGTAATCCTCAGCTAAATAAGAGGTATGGACTGGAAAGAAATGAGCTGATTTGGTCATTCTATCTATAATGACCCAAACTGAATCATGCCAATGACGAGTATGAGGCAAACCCGTCAGAAAGTCCATGTTCACTTTTTACCACTTCCAAGTAGGAATATAGAACTCTTTCATGAATACACTAGGCTTCTGATGATCTATCTTAACTTGCTTATATATAGAGCACTTAGCCAGAAACTCTGCAACATCTCCCTTCATCCCACTCTATCAATATAACTCCTGCAAGTCGCGGTACATCTTTGTGGTCCCTATATGAATAGTGTAGCGCGCACCATGCACTTCTACAAGAATTCACTGCCTTATGTCCTCTACGCCTGGAATCGTGAAAATATGGCACTAAATATTGGAACATAGCTATGTTTTTTTGGTTCAAGTACCCTAAGGACTCGATGGAAGGAAACTGACAAGGCATGAGTTATTGAATACATGACTAACATCAACAACCCATAATAAAATAGTTGGAGATATTTCATGGGCATTTGATTATCATAGCATGGTAC
>NW_025844180.1:0-2858 GCF_002878395.1 Capsicum annuum | reverse complement strand
TGAAAAGCAGTGTACATATCTCCTATTTGGTGTCACTGCACTAAAAATTAAATTTTTTTTTTGTACTGACAATTTTTATTTTATATTTTTTTAGGTGGGTCTTAAATTATATTTTATCTAATTGTTACTAGTTAGTAGTTTAAAAAATAATTAAGATCTTAACTTATTAAGTCCAACCAAATGTTTTAAATACTAATCCTGCCCTTTCAATTTTTTGTTTGATTTTGATTAAAAAATAAATTGAATCTTATAGTCTTAAATTAGTAAAACTTACATAAATTTTAAGAAGTTTACCCCTAACTACATTCTATTCTACTCTTTGCTAATTTATAAATAATCTGTTATTTTTCAATTTTCTGATACATAATCAACATCTAAATTTATAATTTGTAGTCAAAATACATAATTTAAACTTGTCAAAGGGGACGGGTCAGACCGATCCGATTAGATCTGCACAAATAGAGAACTAGATCGATCTGACCCCAAACCAATAAGGGTGCGGTTTGCGGGTCGGCTGCCGGAGCTGGGCCGTTTGGTCCAATAATCCTAGTGGACCGGCCTAGTTGAGAATTCGGACCAAGCCCTCCGATGCATCAGACCGGATCGGCCCAGTTAATTTTAAAAAAAAAAAAAAAAATTGGCCCAACGGCCTATCAGCCTTATTTGTTGATTTTGGACGATTGGTAATGGCTATATAGCCTTTGGCCGGCCGAAATCAACTTTTGACTGATGTTATTAAAGAAAAAAAAAAATTCTATAAATACATGGCACTCTGAATCAATTTTTTTCACAACATACAATTGCATTCTCCCAATTATTCTAATTATCCCTTAAGGTACTCAATTTTATTCTATTATTTTGCAATTACAAACATCAAGTGAAAGTTTTCAAAAGTCTCTCAACTTTTAAATACTTCAAAAATTTGATATTGTCATTCCATCTCTTACTTTTAATTTTTAATTAGTGTATTATTTGTTCAATATTAATTTTATTATTTTTGTATTTTTTTAAATATTTTTTAATTTAATTTGTAATATAGATAAATTAAGAAAAATCAGTAAAAATGTTAGAAATTTCTGTCCCAAAAGTAATTGTGATAGTAAAAAACTAATTAATTTTGATTCTGATAGAGGTAATTCAAGTACTAGATATACACGTGTGTCTTCGGTATCAATTAACAAATCCTTTGAGAATGAAATAGGTGTAAGTGTTGACGATATAAATTTTTTAGAAACTCAAGAAAATTATGATTTAGAAGAAGTGAATGCAGTTGATTTAAATGAAAATGAAGATGCGATTAGTGATACACCCGAGTCAGTAATATTAATGTTAGATATGAATCGGTTAATCTTCCTTCCCAGCCACCTATATAATCTCGTAAAAAATCTAGTATTGTGTACAATTTTTTTAGTCTTATAGAAGGAAATACTAAGGTCCAGTGAAATCTCTGTCAGGAATTATATGAGCATAAAACCAAAAGTAATAAAGGGGTATGGGTGCATTGATGAGATATTTGAAAAACAAACACTCAATAAACCTAACTGCAGCAAAAGGTGGTGGGACTGTTAGGGGGACCAACTCAAACTAGATTAGACTCAAAAATTGATTAATCAACTTAGAATTACAATAAAATGAAAGATCGGGAAGAATTAGCAAACATGATAGTTGTGAGTTATTTACCTTTATCTTTTGTTTCTTCTGAAGAATTTATTCTTTATATTCAAGTAATTTATAATCTTATGTTTGAAGGTATTCATTGGAATATTTGTCGGTTCGATATTTTTCGACTCTATACACGTATGTTTATTATTTATCTACATTATTAAAAAATATTCATGTAGAGTTGCTCTAACTTTTGATCTTGGTCGTGCTGTTAATAAAAATAATTGTTTAACCATTACGTGTTATTGGATAGATAGTAATTTTATTTTGCAAAAACGTATTTTAAATTTTTTATATGATGAAGACAAATAGACACATTAAAAAATTTATTTTCAAATCTGTTACAAAAATTATAAAATATTATGGTATTAAAAAAATGTTATGTATATCTTTTTATAATGCATGCATCTAATAATAAGACTAAGTGTGTTTGTCATATATATAATTTAATTGTAAAAGATTATCTTAAATTTTTTGAGCTAAATATATATATATATATATATATATATATATATATATATATATATGGAGATCATTTGTGCAGCATACAATCATCAATTTAATTAGACCAAATATTTTAAGTTCGGGATGTGCTCAACCTCGATCTAAAAATTAAAAGAAAGAAACACGTTTTAGTCTATTGAAAAAATAAAAATTAGCCAAGAAAATTGAGGTTTACAAATTACACTAGAATTAAAAATTGCCAAGTGAATTTACCTTCTATTGAATATAATTGTCAATAGTTACACCAGTGTTGATGTCCACCTTCACAACGCTTTTGCCATCTAAGTATTTTCCATTTTCGGGTAGACCGGTCAGGGTGGCTCAAGAGTAAGAATAGTAAAGTGTTTGCTTTGGGTCTCTAAAATTTTGAGGCTTCGAAAATTTTAATAATAAATTTTATGATTTCAAGTTGTGAAATAATAATAAAGATTTTGAAATACGTTTAAAAAACTATCTAAAAGAAAAAAGAAATAAAGAAAGAAAAAGTTATCTAATTATTACTAAGAATAATTTAGCATTTTAAATTAAACAACCCAAACTTTATATTAATAAATAATGTTTTAATAATAACATCCAAGTTAATGTATTGAAAACACATTGCTAACATCTTAGTTGTTCTAGTTTAGCAAGTCAGCTGAGTAGCTGATTAGACCCTTTAGGTTTCTTAACTTTTGGCTGAAGGAAGAATCATT
>NW_025844179.1:0-2746 GCF_002878395.1 Capsicum annuum | reverse complement strand
AACTCCCTAGCGGGGGTCGGACGCGGTGAAAAAGAGGGGGTGTGACAATGTATATAAAAAAATTATGCAAAGTTAATTAATGTATACGTGAAAAAATATTTTTCATAAAGATATTTTAAATTTTGAACACTCTTAGCTAAATTTCTGACTTCGCCACTAATGTCGACTTGCGTTTAGACCTAGCTAGATGTTGAAAGCCATAGCCAAGTTATTGTTAAATAAAAATGTTTGAACAGTTCAATCACATTGGATACAGATTAAATAGTCGTGTCTAAAATCTAAATAGGGTATTTCGTGAAATTTCTATAATATTTTTTTTTTTGAGGAAATTTTTTATTTATTCCTTATGTGCTTAGTGGCCTCAGTGAAAGTCTAAACTAATCGAAGTCTAGAGCCGAGCTAGTTAGCAGCCTCGACGGCCAGACAGGTTCAATTAAACCTGTCAAACGGGCCGGGTTGACCCGGTCCGCATCGACCTGTTTAATAAAATCGGCTCAGTTTGATCCGGCCCGGTCACTTCATGAGCTGTAGGGTATCAGGTACCGGGTCGATTTAATTTTTTGGTTGGGCCCAGTTAACTCAGCCCGGGCCAAGCTCGGTATAGGTCCGTCGATTAGCCAGCCCGGCCCAATTTGATTGTCTTTTAAAAAAAAAAATGGAGATTTGGGTCAAACTAGCTGTTGGCCCAACGGCTATATAGCCGTTTTTGGGTCCAAACGGCTAGTTTGGGCTCATTTATTAAAAAAAAAAAAAATCGTTTAAAATATTTTTTAATACCATAAAAAATTCTATAAATACCCTACACCTTCAAATCATTTTTCACACAATTTTTCATTCTCTCAAATCTCATTCTCTATCAAATCTCAATTCTCAATTCTCAAATATTCTATATATTTAATTTCCTAAAGTACTCACTTTAATTTTTTAATTTTGCGATTACAAAGTACGAGTGGAAGTTTCTAAAGTTGCAACCTTCGGATACTTCCAAAATTTGATATTGTCGTTCCATCTCTTACGTTTAATTTTTATTTAGTGTATTAATTTTTGAATATTTAATTTTATTATATTTGTGTATTTTGAATTTTTTTAGTTTAATTTATATTATGGATAAATTAAGAAACCTCTCTACTGAAGGTGTTAAAAAATTTTATCCCGGAAGCGGTAGTGATAGTAAAAACTGAATTACTAGCGGTAGAGGTACTTCAAGTAGTAGATATAGATGTGTGCCTTCGCCTCCGGTACCGCTTAGTACACCTTTTGAGGAAGAAATAGGTGTAGGTGCTCACGATATGAATTATGTAGAAACTTGGAAAAATACGGTATAGAAGAAGAAAATGAAGTAGATGCGGTTAATTTAGACGGAGCTGACGAAAATATTGGTGAGACACCCGCAGTAGAAAATGCTAACGTTAGATCTGAATCAGTTAATCTCCCCCCCCCCCCCCCGGTCCTCCCCGTGCCCCAAGAGCTCGTAAAACAACTAGTATTGCATGGCAATTTTTTGAACGTATATCAGATACTGAGGTGCAATGCAATATTTGTCAACAAATATATAAGCATAAAAGCGGAGGCAAGTAAGGGGGTACGGGTACGTTAATGAGACATATAGATGATGCTTACGAAAGAGAGTTAAATATTCCACGAGGTGGTGGGGATGTTGGTGGGCCAACGCAAACTAGAATGGACCGAACAACCGATCAGGTAATAAAGAAATATAATAAGTTGAGGGACCGGAAAGAAATAGCTAAAATGGTGGTTGTGGGTCGTTTGCCTTTTAGTTTTCCTTCTTCTATGTCTTTATTCATTATATTCAAGCAATTTATAATTCTATGTTTAATGGTATTCCTAGAAGTACTTGTCGGTCTGATATTTTTAGACTTTATTCACAATATTATTTTTATTTATCAACATTGTTAAAAAATATTTAATGTAGATTGTCCCTAACTTATGATCTTGGTTGTGCTGTAAATAAAAATAATTATTTAACCGTTACTTGTCACTGGATGGATAGTAATTTTGTGATGCAAAAACTTATTCTTACTTTTTTATATAATGAAGATCGTAAATATACTGGAGACTTTATTGTTTATTCTATTGTTAAAGTTACCAAATTTTATGGTATCTAAAATAAAATCTTATGTATTGCTTTTGATAATGCTTTTAACAACAAAACTGTTATAACAAAATTAAAATTTAAGTTATCTCCGTCGTTACCTGAAATTTTTCATATTAAGTGTGCATGTCATATATATAATTTAATTGTAAAAGATGGTCTCGAGTTTTTTTATCTTTATATTGAAAAAATTCGTCTTGCTGTTGGTTTTATTCAAGGAAATAATCAAAGAAAAAGAATTAGAGAATTTAAAGTTAAATGTCAAGAAAATTGACTTGCACCGATATTGATGCCTGAGGAAATTGATATTAAATGAAATTCTACGTATGATTTTTTAAAAACTTGTTATAAATATAGAGTTCCTATTACATTAGCTTTTAACCAATTTTGAGGTTGATTTGGTGATTCTGTTGAATATTAAATAGTGCGTATATATGTGTATATATCTTCTATAGATGTGTATATTTAACGTATACATGTGTATATGTTTTATAAATTAGTATATATATATATATATATATATATATATATATTGTAATGTATATATATTGTAGCATGTTTTATTTAAAATAGTACATATACATTAAATGGTGTGTATATATGTGTATATATCTTTTATAGACGTGTATATTT
>NW_025844178.1:0-4586 GCF_002878395.1 Capsicum annuum | reverse complement strand
CTGAACTACTGGCTCTGCAGACTAACTCATGCTAAAAACTTATACTCGACTAGAGCGTTTCTATGATACTCTTTCTATAGAGTTCTAATAACTGTAGAGAGAAAGCGAATCTTGGCCTGGTCTGAGTAGGACATCTGAATGGGAGATCGCTATATGGCTGGGATTCTTGTATTAGGAGACAAGGCTTATGAAACATCATCTAAGATAAAGTGACTAAACCTTATGCACTACAATTGAGACTACTGAAAAGATTCACGTGGGTGCTGAGCACGAATGCATAAATATACTAACTTATCTGATTAGCTGAACGACTGATAGCTGACTACTGGGTCTGTAAGGCTGACCTGTACTTAGCCTAAAAGGCTGGACTTAGACTATAGAGTATTATAAATAAAAGGTAATGACTGACTGGGTAACGTGAGCTAACTAAGCATAAATGAGTGAAAAAACTATATTACCTTAAGAATGCAAGACCAAGCATACAACATAATTCGGAAACATTCTGTAAACTGAGGTACTGAAATACTAATGACTGAATAACTGATGGTCATATGCTATGGTTGGCTAATCCTGAAAGTAAACTGAGTTTATGATCTGACTAGACTAGGACTGGGACTGAGATTGTAGCTAAGATGGTAATTGAGATTGTAACCATAACTAAAACTGTAACTTAGGACTGCAGGATGGAATATTAACACTATGGATTTATCGTGGGATCTAAACTGAGGGTATACATGGCATAATCTGTGTTTGACTGAACACTAGTAGTGAAGTCAGGAATCGTGTGGGCTAAGCATACTGTAAAGCATGACATAAGTGCATGAGTCATGAGCTGCATGACCTGAGTCTGATGTTTCTGTACTCATGGAACATGATTCGTAACACTAAGCTGAATCCTTATACTAAGAACTTAAAACACACACTATTTTATGGAAAGCGCGTGAATATAAGTTGGGTTCATGGAATTGTTATGTGAAGCATGCGTAAGTATCAAGAGGGTTGAAATATAAAACTTTGCACTAAGGTAGGAATGGGTCGGGAATCATCTTCCCTTATTGACTTTCTACACATACTGGCATTACTACTAGAATCTGAAAGCCTGACTTTCTGAGATATCATAACCGGACAGTTCCCGTATACCCATCTGGCTATGATTATTTTACCCACTGGGGTAGAGATTGAGAAGGTCCTGTTAATATTTGGTCTGACCTTAAAGTTGACTTTTATGAAAGGAGTTACAAAATTAAAAAAAACTCCTAAATCTACAGAAACATGAACATATAAATGAGGGATTTGCAACATACCAGTGGCTGCACCAAGAGGACTTTCCTGATCTTGTCGGGATTGAAGTGCATAGAGTCTATTTGGATGTTGCCTACTGGCGGCACTGGAAATGGCACCCTGCTGATTCGGGCGACCGAACTGAGTTGAAGGACGACCGTGCTGACTTCTAGGGCCAGGCCTAGGACAATCTTGGACCTTGTGACCTGAATTGCCATATATGAAACACACATTACTATCGACTCAACACACACCTTTATGATACTTACCACATTCTTCGTAAAGTGGATAAGTAAAAACCCTGCCCTCACTACCATGGGCCTTAAAGCCTGGTACCCCATCTCTACGGTCATTTCTGAACTTTATTATTGGTATACTAACTAAAGATAGAACTAGGGTTGGAAACTTCTGTCTATGCTGAGAATGGTTACCACTCTGTGACTTTGGCTAAGAAAAACTATAACTACCAGTTCTAGATCTCTTATTTTCCCTCTTTTTCTTAAGTTTTTTTTCCTTAATATGTTGAGCATGGACCATAAGCCTAGATATATCCATATCCTTAGTCAACATTGCAGTGTTGCACTCTTTGACCACTCTACCTGATATTCCAGACACAAACTTACTCATTCTGGATCTACTGTCTGCTACTACATGGGGAGAGTACCTGGCTAACTGGGTGAACTTGAGGGAGTATTTTTTTACTCTCATGCTACCTTGTCTAAGATTAATGAACTCTAACACTTTGGTTTCTTTTTGCTCTAGAGGAAAGAATCAATCTAAGAAGGCCATAGCAAACTCTTCCCATTCTATGGGCTCTGCATCTGTACTACCTTCCAATGCTTAAACCATGTATGGGCTACATCTTGTAGCTGATAAGCAGCTAACTTTGCACTCTCACTGGAAGTCACTCCCAAGATGTCTATGACTTTCTAAACCTGGTCAAGAAATTCCTATGGATCCTCTTTGGACTTAGAACCTGAGAATAAGGAAGGATTCATTTGGGTTAAGTCTTGAATCCTGGTTGCAGCTAAATTAGCCACTAGGTTGGTCAGAATAATAATTAGCCGTTCATTCTGAGTTGTGACTGAATTGGCTAGAATAGTAAATGCAGTCCTGAATTCTGCATAGAAAACATATTCAACCAGGGGATCTGCCTGAACGGGCTGAGGTGCTGACTGATTACCGATTCTCTTTTTGCTATCCTCTTTGGAAGGCATATTCTGTAGGCGAGAGGAAGAAGCAGATTAAACTGAGAAGATAATTAGAGATTATGCTCACTGGCATGACATGGATACTGAAAGAAAGGAAACTGTTCCTAAAACATCTCATAGCCTCCTACACATAAGTGTGGTGCACAACACACCTATGTATAAGACTCTACTAGATGCGGCTTTCCAGACTTTCTATGACACTGCTGAACCTTAGGCTCTGATACCAAGTTTGTAACGCCCCGAATCTAGTATCCAGAATGTTACACAGTGCTCATGACCCCAAAGGACCATAAGCTAAACCATGACTGATATCTATAACTGAGCACTAACTAATATACTATAAATATGTAGAATATAAGTTGTAAGGCCATAAGGATCAAAATTAATCTAATACTGAATATAAAACAATGTCTGTAATGGGATATAATGATACCTAAAACTGAAATAAACTGTCTAAAAACATGTTGTAGTCTAAAAGCCTCTAAACTGTCTAAAATCTGCAGAGTTGATGGGACATATCCCCAAATAACTCCGAACTACTGAAATAATAAAGTAAACAAATAATCATGATATCCTCGAATGATAAGGACTCACTGCTAGTATGGCTGCTGAACGTCTGATCTACTAAGGATGCTCGGGAGCTCATGCTTCTCAACCTATGGTATAAAACACCATAGTACAAATACGTCAGTACGATTAAATGTACTGGTATGCAAGTGAGGTAGGCTGAATGCAAGGGTTCATATGCATGAACAATAATAACTGACTGATGACATGAACATGAATGTGTGAGAAATACATGCATGAATATATAAACTGGGATTGGGGTCGTGACAATACTGAATATTGATGTACTGACATCTGAGTTTGCTAATATTGGGATACTAAATAACTGCGTCTATTGATGGTATGAATTATGTAGTTTACAAGTAACCGATATCTGAGGTTACTGGTACTATATTAATGATAACTGATAACTGAGTATACTGATACTGAAAAACTATCTGAGTTCTTTACTGTACTAGGTTACTATATCTGACAGTCCTGAATCTGAAGAACTATTTGAATTCTGGACTGATTTGGATAACAGTATCTGACAATCCTAAATCTGAAGAACTATATGAGTTTTAGAATAAACTGGATGATTGTATCTGACAGTCCTGATTCTAATGGAACTAGCTGAGTTTCGTACTGAGCTGAGTGACTGTATCTAAGAGTACTAATATCTGTAGAATTGAACTAAGTTCTATTATTAAGACTAAATTTGGAACTGATACTGTAGGAGGTAATCATCGAACTAGCATGCCTTGAATCTGAACTGGTGGGGTCCAACCTGTAATCCCAACTGGAATTGTGTCAGTACCATGCCATGGGTAAAAACAAGCTGTGAGTAAACCTTTCTTACAAGGAGCTCTTTCGTCAACCCCTCCGGTAAGGAAAAAACTCAAAGAAGATGTACAGTCCCTAGACTCATGTACATCTCGACCTACGTTGGCTACATAGTTCTGGAACGCAAGGATTGCTTCTAAGGATCACACCCTCTAGTGGCTGACAGGTGAGCCCTCATCCTTGGGTTTACTCAATGCTGAATCCTACTCCCAACTAAAAGGACACTGAATTGATTTAACTGAACTGAACTATTACTGATCGTATTGTATAAATAATTTGAACTAGGTTCACTAAATTTCATTGAGTGATGGAATACTACTGAGATCTGATAACTAACTGGGATTGCTGAGATTACAGGGATTATAGAGATTAATGATATTACTGAGATCACTGAGGTTACTGAAATTACTGAGGTTACTGAGTAGGACTAGACTGATACTGAATTCACTGAATTTTCCTGAGTCATAAGACTGACTGAATTCTAATGATCATGGCTTGACTGAGAGTATCATGAAAACTGACACTAGCTCTAGGTACACAACGAAATTGTTGGGTACAAGTACCCCCAGGACTCAATAGCATGAAACTGACAAGACTTGGCACTTCTTGAACACATGACCAATATCAACAATTCATCATACAATAAGTTGGGGATTTCATGAAGCACATGGTTATCATAATCTTGTACATGGTAGGAATGCATAT
>NW_025844177.1:0-4691 GCF_002878395.1 Capsicum annuum | reverse complement strand
ATGCACGAGTTCAGTATGTTTAGCATGTCAGTCATGAGATCAAGTTTCAGTTCTTCATGTTCAGTTCAGTTTCTATTATCTTGTATCCCTTGTCAGTAAGTTTTCATTCAAGGATGAATGTTCCTAAGGGGGAGATATTGAAATACCCCACATGTTTCTAAGCTAGGAAGTAAATAAGTATTCCTACGTATGAAATCTCCTATCCTGTGATTCATACTTGAGTACATGACTTACAATGAATATCCTAGTGATAAGATAGCTTATGATGCATTAAGCATGTTCATATGAGTCACTTAAGGTAATACAAGCTAAGAGTTTTTGAATCCATCAAGTTTTAGAGTTTGATTTTGCAAGGGTCATCTTTGAACGAGTATAACTCGATGTTAATATGGTATTTTGGCTGATTTAGACCCACCAAATTGTATAGAATTGAATTAGCTTTCCAACGATACCAATTTCGTCTTAATCCAATACCCGAGCAAAAAGTTATGCCTATTTTCGTGAGAGACAGTAAGGATAGGCGATTGGTTAGGCACCGCTCAACCTAGCTTAGATAATCACTTGAGCGCCGCCTAAGTCAGTTCCAGGTGCCAAAAACACTCTGTTTTGAGTTATTTTAAGGGTAATTAAGTCTTTTAACACTCCTTACACGTCCCTAAACTTAACCCTACAAAATATATAGCTTCTAGACATATTACAACCCTATTATCATCTCAAAGCTCGTCATTCAAGAGCACTAAAAGAGAAAAACAACTAGGGTTGCGTAACTAAGCTTGAAGATCCGATTTCAAGGAAATTCCTCCATTAATTATCAAGAATCTTCTTTCTAAGGTATGCGTGAGTTGATTCATAGACTCCTTTCATCCATGAAGCTTAAGAACCATGTTCTAAATTTTGTATCATGATGTTTATATTGTTGGTGGTAGATGTTCATGTGGTTGGAGTTTGATGATGCCTAAGATGGGATCTTTGTATGTTTATTGTGAGGATATGGTGGTATTTAATGTATAAATATGTGAAATTGGTGGTTGAATATTTGTAATCTTGATAAATCCACCAATGCCTAAGATGTGCATGTAAGGTGTTTGTGAAAATACCTAACGGAATAGAAATCATGCTTTTATGACATAATAAGACCTAAATGACTATTCCATGTTCTAATTTTATGTTCAACGTGATCCCCAAGCTATTGTCTTGAATTGAAGATGTTATATGAGATGCTCATGATATTGTTTTGATATGGAACGACCATGTTATTGAAGCCATGCAAGTATATACATGTTGTATGCATTCCCGATCATGTGATAGTTGTTGAGAATCATTCTTATTATGAAATCCTTACTTATGATATTGTGAATTGTGGACTTAAATCTGGTGATCAGGTCATGTCATGTGTGTCAGTTTTCTCCTATCAAGTCCTGGGGGTATTCGTACCCAAAAACTATAGCTGTGTGCCTAGAGCCATGTCATGTTTCACGATATCTGAACTCAAGCTATGATTCCATAGACTTTAGTCAGTCATGTGACTCAGGAAAACCTCATGATCTCAGTTAGTTGTTAGATATCAGTAACAGTCCGCTAGTCAACGGAATTCAGTAAGATTAAGTCATGTATAGTCAGTTATTCATGTCCAGTCCCTCAAGATGGGAGTAGAGATTAGCACCGAGTGAACCCAAGGATGAGAACTCACCCGCCAGTTCAGGGTGTGATTCTTATTAGTCATCCTTGTGTTCCAGAACTATGTAGCCAGTGTAGGTTGAGACATCTTAACCCGTTAGATTAGGGTTGATGAGGTGGCTTAACCCGTCAGTTTAGGGTTCCCACCATTCTCATTGAGTACCTGCCAGATAAGGGTCACTCATAGGCTGTTCTTACCCGTGGCACAGTATTGACACCCCTCCAATCGCGGTAGAGATTGGAACCCAGCTTAGCCATAACGGCATACATGGGGCATTTCGGTTAAACACTACTCCCCACAGTTTTAGTATCAGTCTCAATAAAAGAACTCAGGGCGTTATTCAGATTTCAGTATATACAGGACTGTCAGATATAGTTATCCATGTTATCAGTTTCAGTATTAGTCATGACTGTTATTAGTAAACCATGTATTAGCTTACAGGGTATGCTATCACATATTCACGGTCCTAGTTTCTATATATGTGTGTTTGCACTCCCATATTCATATTAGTCAGTCAGTGTTGTTCATGCATGAAACCCTTTATGTTCAGCCTACCTTCCTCGTATACTCAGTACTCCAGTTATACTGACGCATTTATGCTATGGTGCTTTCTTTTCATATTACACCATAGGTTCTGAGACACGAGCTCCATCCCAGCAGTAGCGGTAGCATTCCAGTCGCAGAGACACAATGAGTCCTCATTGATTCAAGGAAAATATGGTTTGATACATTTATTTATTTCTTCAGTTCAATTTTATGGAGTTAGTTGGAGACATGTTCCTTCAACTCTTTATTCAGATAGTTTAGAGGCTTTCAGATTTATGTTCAGATTTACGTTCAGATTTACGTTCAGACTTAGCTTTCAGATTGAGTTGTTTTGGGTATTTTCACCCACATGATTTTATTCAGGGTAACCTTATGGCCTTACAGTTCTATGTATTCCACACTATTATATCATGATTTGTAGTATATAGGTATAGATATCAGTCATGGGTTAGCTTGTGGTCCCTCGGGGTCATGAGCACCGTGTAGTATTCCAGTTTAGTGAATCGGGGTGTTACATGCATGCTCCATTTCACCCCTTATTTTTTATCTTCTAAATCCGTGCAATTGGGGACAATTAGGTCATTTATCTCACCCCAAAACCATCCAAAACACAAAATTTAAACCCCAAAGAGCATTTGTTACATCATTAGTCTCTCTTCCTCTTCAAGAAAACCCTAAGACTCCAAAGATCAAGAATCAAGATCCTAATTCAAGAATTCCAAGAAACGAGTCAAGATTCGAGTTCTATTATTTGAACTAAGTAATCTAAGGTACGTGGGACTATCCTAAATCCCATGGGCATGGATTTTTTATTTTTAAATTTGTTTAAAGTATATATACACAAAATTATTCCAAGATCATTGATAAACTTGTGTTCAAATTATTACATCATGATGATGTATTACAAAAATTATGGTATGAAGCCCTAAACTTGTATTGTTTTTGTGTGACCTTGATGATGATTAGATTCTGAACTTAAATGAGACTATGGGATATGTAATTCCCTCTTTTTCTATGAAACTGTATTGATTTTACATATTGAGAATTGGTTACACATATTGTTAAATGTTTGAGCCTGTTATATGTACATTTAACTATTTTCATGAGATAATGGAAGAGTGATTTTCTTGTTTTATAATGATCTTGATTCTTATTTAGATTGGCTTAAAAGTAATTGAAAAGGGTGACCACCGTGGAATAAGTATTGAGAATGGTTTGGTTTTTCAATTGTTTTGAAATATGAACTTTTGTTCAAATAGTAGAGCTTTTGGATGGTCAAAAAGCATATTTTGAAATAAGATAAGGGAAGTAGAGATGTTGTGATATGAATTGCAAGTCTGGGCACGACGATCCCCTATTTTAATGTGCTCGAAGATTTTAAGAAAGAAATTACTTAAAGATGAAGAATATGTGTTTTAAAGAATCTAAAATTAGGCTTAAGAGAGTTACATAGTTACCTAAAGAAGGCACGAGTCAGATGACTTATTGACCGAAACTGTGATTTGCCAACATATGTTTATATTACCCGAAAGGGTGATTTTTACACTGGCGACGACCCTGTGGCGTAGTAGATAAGCAAATACTCGAACCCTTGTGGCAAACTTGGGTTGGGAGCTTGGCCTCCAAGTCAAGGGAGGATTCCATATTGCCCATGGAATAGCAGAGTTGTAGGGTGTACCATCTAGCTCAGAAGTAAGACAAAGAGTAGAGTTGTGATTTGCAGAATGTGTTTTGAAAGACTTAGAATGTGCCCATGTGTTTTCAACTGTTTTAAGATAACATGTGATTTATGAAATGCTCTCACCTATGTTTTATTAGTATTCATATTTTTTTTCTAGATTTTTCAGCATACCGGTTTATCTGTACTGGCCCCCTATATTTCAGGATCTGAGGCACAGTCCCGGGGTTCCGTTAAGCAATAGAGTTGTTTAGTCAAAAGTTGCAGTTGGTGAGCCTCCCTTATTTCGAATGGCCTAGTTATGAGTTATTTTTATTTTATTTTGATTCATGGTAAGACTTGGGGACTTTTCCAAGTTTTATTACGTATATTGGTTCTTGTATTGTTAGATATTTTTCAGACTAGTTCATGTGTTTATATGTTAAAAACTCCTTTTGAAATTGTTCAATTGAACTAATAGATTGACTATGTTTTTGTATGTTATTATTCTACATTTCTTTACATTGTATGAACTTTTTGTATGATTACCAGATAGAAAAGGGCGCTGGGGACTTCATGATTTGGGATGCCCATCACGGCTAGGGCCTCAATTCGGGTCGTGAAAAACTTGGTATCAGATCATGGTTCATGTTCCTAGGGTATCTGCAAAGTTATATTGGGTAGATTCCTGTTTATGGGTGTGTAGCACGCCACACTTATAAATAGGAGGCTACAAGGCTTTTAGGAATGTTTTTCTTTCTTCATGCTCTAGTTCATGCTATGGAGTTAGAATGTTCCTCTTTCATACTC
>NW_025844176.1:0-1529 GCF_002878395.1 Capsicum annuum | reverse complement strand
TTAAAAGAAATAATATCTGAAAAACGTAAAGAATTAAAAATAAGGATGAAAAACTACAGTATAACATGATTGTCGGAGTTAGTAAAAGTTCAATAAATGCACAAAAGGAATAAATATCAAATTTAGAATCAACAATATATAGTCTAGAATATATATATCAATATAACCTATATACATTTAAATAAAATGAACAAAGAAGAATTTATAATAGACGAAAAAATATATGAAAATCACGAAGGGTTAAAAATAAAAATAGTATTCTCTAATTTAGGAAGAAGATATAAGAAAATAGGTGAACATTGATATTTAATGTTAGAAAAAAGAAGAATTAAAATTAGAAGATAAATTGGCAGACATGGTAAGAATAGAAAGAGAAAATGAAGAGATAGACGGAAAAAAAGAAATACATAAAATAAAACGCCAAACCACAGAAGAAATACCAAAAATAGAAGAAACTAAAAATAGTAGGATTGCTGAATTAGAAAAAGAACTACAAATGCTAAAAGATTTGAATGAAAAAAGACAGAAAGAAAAAGAAGAAAAAGACAAAGAACAAAAATTATTAATTGAGATAAATCAATTTAAAGAAAAATTAGAAGTTAAAAATAAAGAATTAGAAACCAATTAATTAGAAATAAATACAATAGATGCCGAAGAAACAGATAATTATGACTTGGAAGATAGTGAAACATATACAGAAATTCTAGAAAACATAGGAGAACTAGAAATTAATGAAAAACAAGAATTAATTAATAAAGAAAATCTAGAACTAATAAATACAGAAATAAATACTCTAGATAGAAATATAATACGTAGTACATCAGAAATAAAAAAATCAACTTATAATTACAAAAGTAAATTTAAAAGATATAATCCAAAGGATGAATATAATAAATGGACATCAAAATAAATAATTAATTATAATTTTTTAGATTTAGACTGTGTAATAGACACAAATAAAACAATACAACTATGGGTAGGATATATGTCAAAACAATTATTAGATAATAAAATAGATACAACAAACACATCAGAATATATAGAAAAGACATTAATAGGAATAGTAAAATTATGATTTTTAAACCTAACCGAAGCAAGTAAAAAAGTATTAAGATCTGATAATAAAACAGAAGGAACATTAGCAACTACTAAAATATCACCAACAGAAATATTGAAAAAAATATGAAATAGTTATAAGAGATGAATTTAGCAATATGACAACAGAAGAAGCAGAACAAAATAAAGAAAAAGATATAAATAGAAATTTAATGTTAAAACTAGCAATATGTAATATGTACTATATAGATGAGTATACGTGCGCATTTAAAGAATATTATTATAAAGAAACATATAATATAGAAGAAAGTAAAGAAATAAGAAGATTATATTTTAATAAATTACCAGAAACATTTAGTTCAAAAATAATAAAGAGTTGGGGAGTTACTTTATAAATTCCTGACAATCATGATATGATAAAATAAGTTCATGATAGTTACTTTATAGTAGAATTATTTGAAGAATAATATGTT
>NW_025844175.1:0-1211 GCF_002878395.1 Capsicum annuum | reverse complement strand
CCTAAAAATCAAATAATTCTCAAATCTGTCCTTTGATTGACTATTTTAATAGTCTAAAGTAGATTAACCATAACGTTTTACTCCGATATCCAAATTGGATGAAACTAATTTCATTAGAAAGAGGACTCTCATATGTTTCCGTTGATATATAGTATATCACCCAGATCATTTTGTACGAGGAGTTATGATCATTTGAAATTGACCCAAAAATTCACTTTTGATAGGCTGAAGTAGATCGACTATAACCTTTTTCTCCAGTAGACAATTTGGATGAAACTAATTTCATTAGAAAGAGGACTCGCAGACCTTTCCATTGATATATAGTATATCACCTAGATCATTATGTACAAGGAGTTATGATTGCTTAAAATTGGAGCAAAAATACACCAGGCCTCAGTACTTTTTCCTGCACTATTTACTGCACTACTATTAAAAGTTCGATCGGAATGTTCATAACTCATCGTTCGGGTGTCCATTTTGGATGATCCACATATCATTGGAAATCTTATTCGATACTCTACGCAATGGTGGGTCATAATCTAAGACATTCTATGTGAAAAAATTTATAATTCATTTTAGAAGATCAAACCCAACACGTTTACGCACAAAATTTCAACGAAAAATTTCTCGGGGAATTACATTATCCCCCCTTAGAAACATTCGTCCTCGAATGATGCTAGACATGCCAAGATTAGATAGGGAATAGAGCATACAGCTGAAACCATTCATTAGACTCATCACCACATCGTTTCTCACTCCGAATACAACATAGAATGCATAAATTCAAGAAACTACAGCTGAACACATAATAAATGATAGCCGAACTGATGCAACTTTTATCAAAAGTGCATGATTTAGGAAAGAATGGTACCTTCGTCTTGATCGGAGTTCGTGGTAAATAGGTGCGGGTAATTGGATTGCATATCCGCCTCAGCTTCCCAAGTTGCACCCTCAACAGATTGGTTTCGCCACAACACTTTGACTAAGGGAACTTCTTTGTTCCTTAGTCTTCGGACACTGAAATCAAGAATCTCAACAGGAATCTCATCAAAATAAATATTTTCTTGAATTTCAGCACTCACAGAAGAATCCACTACCACAACATCGCTAATATGCTTTCTAAGCATGGAGACATGGAATATTGGATGAACAGAGGATAAATCAGAAGGCAACTTGACCTCATAAGCTACCTTACCAAGACGGCTAAGAAT
>NW_025844174.1:0-1630 GCF_002878395.1 Capsicum annuum | reverse complement strand
CATCCTTTGATTTAGTTGTGGGAAATTCTTATTGTACTTGAAGGAGAAACAACTTTGAATTTCATCTTTTGTAAGTTCACTTGCTTTATGTTATGAATTCAATCTTTGTTATCTCTTTCTATCTTATGAGCAACTAAAACCCACAACTAGGGCTGTGGGATCTATGATTATCATTTCATTGATTTAATATTTGGATTAGGGTTTGAGTGATTGTGGGAACGTCTTGAAATTCTATTGTTTTAACTTGAATCTATTGGTTGCAAACATTAGGTTATGCCTTAGGTTTTATTTGCTTCTAATGGAGAATTTGACTAGATGTCGTGAATTATCAACAGGGACTTGGAAGCTACCAACCTTTTATTTAATGATTGATGCCGTAGTTGGATGAATCTACTAGAGATAACATCTGGTTGGAAATAGATATGTTATCTAAGTTTGAGAGAATTAGATAAGAAATTATCTTGTGAGGTTGAGAGATAAGTTAGATAGTATCATCGCCAGGGATAATCTGTTGTTCCCACCTATCACAATAATCATGAACAGTTATTATTCAATGGAGATTAATACTCATAGTGATCACAACCCTAGTTTCTCTATATCATTGATTCGGAATATTGAAATCTAAGTTTTGAGTTCTAAAATAAGTTGAAATGTTAGAATTTGTTTGATTGATAAAAACCCTTATTTTATCCTTTCTTATTACTTATTTGAATTTAACTTGTAGCTATAGTTTTGAAATAGTTTAATCGCTACTCACATTGTTCTCTATAGATTCAACCCGAACTTCGAAGTTTGGTAAATATGTTGTGTTGGATGTGTGGGCTGACTAGGGGAGATAGAGTTTGGAATGAGACTATCAGGGAAAAGGTTAGTGTGACTCCAGTAGAGAATAAGATGCGGAAAGCCTGATTGAGATGGTTCAGACACGTGATGAGGAGGGGCATGGATGCCCCGGTTTGTAGGTGTGGGAGACTAGCTTTGGATGGTTTTAGATGGGGTAGGGGAAGGACGAACAAGCACTGGGGAGAGGTGATTAGGTGGGACATGGAGCATTTACATCTCACTAAGGACATGACCCTAGATAGGAAGATCTAGAGGACGCGAATTAGGACAGAAAGCTAGGGTCAGTTTGGGTCTCTAGTGTAGGGAATTACTTAGTGGGGGTATTATTCTTGTTATGATAACTTGTTTCATTCTTTATTATGAAAATTTTTACTTTTCTCTATTTTTTATTACTTGTGGGTGTCGTATTTATGTTATGCCATCTTATTCGATGCTTTACTATGAATTTATTAAGTATTTCATGTCTCGAGCTGGGGGTCTACCAGAAATAGCCTTTCTACTTCTTTAGAGGTAGAGGTATGGACCGTGTACATCTTACCCTCCCCAGACCTCACTATGTAGGAGTACACTGGGTTTGTTGTTATTGTTGTTGTTGACCGCCTTGCACTTATTTTAGGTGTAAGTTGAGCGTTATCAATAGCCTTTAACCAAAGAGAGAGCCTCGAGTCATGGACGAAATTGAGAGAGTAGATAAGCCCATAGATCAATCCCATCTAAGAGAAGTGCAAGGGATTTCTTCTCTAAGCCTCATGTTGAGAAGGTTGGAGGTATGAGTTCTGCTCCAGTT
>NW_025844173.1:0-2404 GCF_002878395.1 Capsicum annuum | reverse complement strand
ATATAAACTCTCTTTCTAATCCATCTTTTATTCCATTACAAAAAAATACCTCCCAAAAAGAATAACGAATGAAAAAATAAGAACCAGCCGGTACCTTCACCTGTTCAGAAAGATCCCCTGAATAAGCACATCTCTTATTTGGAGTTCAGAGTTGCATTCACTACCTTAGCTCACTCAGTAGCTGCTCAGAATAACCAGTAAGTTGTTGCCTTAGCCAATCTAATGGAAAATACAACTGCAGCTAGGATTTAGGATTTCACCCGAATGAATCCCCCTTTGTTTTTAGGATCCAAGTCTGATGAGGATCCGCAGGAGTTTTTTGATATAGTTCTAAAGGTGACTGATATCATTGTTGTCACCTCAAGTTAGAGCACAGAGTTGGCTACTTATCAGGTACAGGATGTAGCTTACACATGTTATAAGTAGTGGAAGAAGGATAGGGGTGTTGAGGTAGGGTCAGTTGAGTGGAAGGAGTTTTCCATGACTTTTCTAGATAGGTTCTTCCCTTAAGAATGGAGGGAAGCTATGGTTCAGGAGTTTATAAACTTGAAGTAGGGTAGTATGAGTGTGAATGAGTATTAACTTAAGTTTACTCAATTGGCCAGGTATGCTCCTAATGTGGTGTAGCTGATAATAGGTCTAGAATGAGTAAGTTTATTTCTAGTCTAGCTGATAGTGTGGTGAAGGAGTGTAGAACTTCCATGTTGATTAAGGAGATGGACATATCTAGGCTTATAGTCCATGATAATAGATTGAGAAATAGAATCTTAAGGAGAGTGAGAGGGAGAATAAGATGGCCAGAATAAGTATCTTTAATTTTCTCAGCTGAAGTCAAAGGATGGTAACCGTTCTCAGTTTCGTAAGAAGTTTTCTGCCCTAGATCTATCTTCAGCTAGTGCGCTAGTGCCAAAGTTCCAAAATGATAGTCATAATAGGGTGCTAGGATCCAAGACCCAAGTAGTATGAGTAGTGTTCATACCAATCTACTTTATGGAGAATATGGTAGGAATCATAAGGGTGTGTGTAGATCCGATAGTGATTTATGTTTTGGGTATGGCAAGCCAGGCCGCAGAGTCAGGGATTTCCAAAAGAGTGGTCAGCAAAGTCAGTCCAATCGTCAACCAGTTCCATTAGGTCACCTAACTCAGCAGGGTGTCGTATTTATTGCCACCAGTGGACAACACCAGAATAGGGTGTATGCATTCCAGTCCCATCATGATCAGGAAAGCTCTCCTGATGTGGTTATGAATATATTATAGGTCTTTCACCTTTAAGTTTATGCTTTGTTAGATCCTGGAGCTTTACTTTCTTTTGTAACCCCTATATATCAATCTATTTCTATATCAGTACTAAATCTTTAGCCGAACCCTTGTCAGTATCTACTCTAGTAGGTGTCTCTATTATAGCTAGGAAGGTATACAGGAACTGTTCGATCATAATATCCTAAAAAGTCACTTTAGTTTATTTTGTAAAGTTAGAGATGACTGATTTTGATGTCATTCTTGGTATGAATTGACTCCACTTATGTTATGCCTTAGTTGATAGAAAAAATAGAGTCATTTAGTTTAAGTTTCCCAATGAACCAGTCATTGAATGGAGGGGTAGTACCTTAGTGCTTTGGGGTCAGATGTGTTTTAGATCCCTTCTCAAAATTCTACAATAGCACATGACCTAAAGTTACAAGCATGAACCCAGAAGTTTAGAAACAATAAAGAGGGGATAGTATTATCAAAATTTGGTGGATTATGTATCCATGGGATTAGTTGTATGATCATTGCATTAGAAGGCTTGAAATAGTGTATGCAAGAATATTATGTTTATTGATTCAAAATTAAGTATAATGATATGGGTGTGAGTTAGAGATATGATATTAGTAGTATATGAAAGGAGTTAGTGCTATTCATTAAAAATTTGGGGATATCCATGTTACGTGTTAGGATCTAAGTTTGAATCTTGGATAGTTGCAGTTCAGTTTAGAGTTTATCAAAAAGGTCCTACAGACTTAGAGTAATGACTTATAGCTTAGAGGGAGATGATAGAATAAGTAACCAAGTTAGGCTCTTAGATTTCAGTAGTGATGCCAGTACATTGTAGAATGGTAGTAAGGGAGAACGATGCCCAACCTATTCTTATTTCAATATTTGGACATTATTATCACAATATCTACTCATGCTTTGCATGTCAGCTCTATGATCATAGCTCATATTAATGTACCTTAGAGAAAATCATATACTCTCCCAGTCCCTAGTATGAGGAGTTCAGTTCACTCAATAGTACGAAATATGTTCCACGAATTTATGAACTTCTAACTCAGGTTATGCAGCGCATGACTCATGTACGTGCTTTACAGCATGTTCAATTTTGGTACTCATGCTACTCTCTTAATGATAAGTGAACAACATAT
>NW_025844172.1:0-40346 GCF_002878395.1 Capsicum annuum | reverse complement strand
ACCCTGGCTTATGGCTCATGGTAAGCAGCTCGTACTCAAGTCCAACCTAAGTAATCGAGTCTAAGATTAAGTTAGGGAACCAAACAATCTGTAACCACCAATACGACTCGTACCCCTAAGTCGTACCCA
The DNA here is from genome assembly GCF_002878395.1 of Capsicum annuum. Taxonomy (NCBI): domain Eukaryota; kingdom Viridiplantae; phylum Streptophyta; class Magnoliopsida; order Solanales; family Solanaceae; genus Capsicum; species Capsicum annuum. The sequence continues at coordinate 40,217 of NW_025844172.1, read as the reverse complement.
TTCTAGTAACCAAAATCTATACCACCAACTAACACTGGCCAGCATACAACCAGATTATACCATTTGTACCTATAACACCCCGAGATCCCATCTCAAGACGTCACACACTGCTTATGACCTTGAAGAACCACAAGCTAACTCTTTAATGATATCTCTACCTGTGTACTGTATAATATTTGAAATAAATGCGGAAACTAGCCATAAGGTTCAACACATCTATGAATACACAAAACTAAAAACTGAATACTAATACATCCATCTGAAAAGCCTCTAGACTAGATAAACTGTGGATTTGATGGGATATGTCCCCAACTAAATCTGTCTACTGAAAATACAAACAAAGTATAATGCAATAATAGTAAACTGAGATTCGTCCTTGAAAGAAGAGGACTCACTGCTAGGACTACTGTTGCTAACTGGAACTGAACTACTGAGAAAACTCTGGGTCTCACACCTTTGAACCTATGGTGCCAAATAAAATATCATAGCGCAAATGCGTCAGTACAGGGATGTACTGAGTATGTAGATAGGGCAAGGCTAAATGCAAGGGCTCATGCATGCATAATATCTAAACAGAATAATCATAAAAATGTTGCACGATAACACATACACATACATGAATGCATAGACCATAGTCACAATCATCACAACTCTAGAGATTGAAACTCGGATACTGCCTTACTACAGACTGAACTCACTACTGACACTGAGATACCAAGACACTGACTCATCTGATACTGATGATTAAGAAACTTGATGGACATACATCAATGATGAATTCTAAGCTTACTGATATCGATTGACAATATTAAAGATCAACCTCTCTCTGGTCAATTCTCTTTAGTGGATGACCCTTACCAGGAAGTCAGCCTAAGGCAATATAATAGTAAAATACTCTCTCTATGGAGGTAATAGCCTTTTCCTGATGGTGACTCCTATATCATGCACTGGCTACGCAGTTCTAAAGGTCAAGGATTGCTACTAATGACTCCGACCTCTCTCTCTCTGATGGGAGGAGCCTTCATCCCTTTCCTCACTCGGTGCTAATTTTTACACCCAACTGAAAAACTCCGACTGAATTCTTAACTAAACACAACAGAACTGAATCTGATACTGATCATGTTCATAAAAAAATCTGACTGACTTATACTGAGATCACTTAGTTCCGTATCTGACAGAAATGGTATTGAATCATAGTATCTGACTGACGATACAAAGCTTGAATAGATAATTAGGTCACTATCGAGATTAGAATTAAACACTTGCATACTATTAAATCTGAGCTGAGTACAGAGATGAGACTAAATTACTAGCGATACAGAGATTACAGAGATTACTGAGATTATTGAGATTTCTGAGCTTTTTTATGTTCTGCAATAATCTGAGGATATAGAGTTCTATCGCTTACTAAGTTTTGAGAATCATGGCTCAACTGGAATTATCGTGAAACCGAAATAAGGTCTAGACAATAGCTATATTTCTGGATATAAATACCCCTAGGACCCGATAACATAAAATAAAGCATAATCATTACTCTATCATCATAACCATTCATTCATTATCATCATTACAATCATTCATTCATCATCACAGTCATTCATTCTTCATTATTATCATTAAAGCATCTCTTCGAGTATTTAGGAAACATAACATACCTTCACCTTTACAATCATTAAGGCATCGCGTCAAGCATTTAGGAAACATCAACATATACTAGCATAAGGAAACATGCTACTAGATTATACTTCCTTTAACAAGGTCTTACCTCAAGTACTTCACACCTAATCTGTCTTAACATGTATTGGATAGCACATGATTTGGGAAAAACTTTATATTATCATGTCACAACTTACTCGTCAAGCACTTGGCACGTAATAAAGGCTTAGCATGTATCAAAGAGCATGAAATTGGGGAATTTATTACTATCATGTCTCAACTTGTTCACTAAGGCCTTTCAACAAATACTAGGCATACATGGGTACACACTTATTTAGGGATTTCTTACTATCATGGGATAAATCATTCACTTGGGCATTTAATCAAACACTAGGCATGCATAGACTTGCTCATACTTTGGGGTTTCCGAATCAACATACTATAGTGACCCTTATGCTTCACCTAAGCTTTTTATCAAACTTATGGGGAAAATGCTTTTCTTATTCAACCATATCCACACCCAAATAACATGGACACATCACATAGGAAACCACTTCAAGAGGGCTCATCACAAACATCATATAAATTCCACATACTAGGGTCAAAGCTCATAAATCTTGTAACCAAACATGAATGAAAACTCAACAACAGCTAAAACATCAATTTCAACTTACATGAATCATTAACAACTTATAAACATAAAATCTTTTAGTTTTAAAAAAGGGTACTTGAGCTTCTTGGATGAAAGGGACCCAAGAATCGACATCTACATACCTAGGGAAACTCTTTTCTTAAAGGTTCTTGGAAAGATTTCTTGATTCCTCTTAATTCTCTCTTGATTTTTGTTGAATAAAGAGAGAGGGTTTTGATTTTGGAAACTCTAGTTTTTGGATGGAAGAAGAGAAAATGAGGCTGAAGGCCCTTAACAGGGTATTTATAGAGGCTAGGGAAAAGGGGAAAAGACCAAAAAGCCCTTTGAATTAAACTAATAAATCCTCAATTTTATATGCTGGCGCGACGCGCCATAATCGCACTAGTTCACTAGAAATTGGACAATTGGGAAACTGCATGATGGTGCGACACTGTGGAAATCACGTTGCCATCTTGATTGTGAACTGGAACTATACCGCGACGCGGTGGAATCACGGAGGCTCCTTGGAAATTGACAAATTCTGGAATTAAGCCTTGGCGTGATGTGCCATAATTGTGGAGGCTCACTGGATTTTGACGATTGCCATTTTGGCTGGCTTCACGACGCGCTAAAGTGCTAGGTGGCACACTGTCACATTAAAATGGCACTAACTCTTCACCTGAGTGTCGGATTTGGGCAAATTTGGTATCGATGAAAAGCTTATTCAATGCTCTACATGGAAAAAAGTAAAAACTAGGGAAATTCCACATGATTCAAAGTATTTCATACTTTGGAAGATATTTCTGAAACCTTTAGACTTAGATTTCTGCTTTACTAAATATGCTCTAAGGCTCAGACTGGAAGAGGACTTTACGGGGTATTACATTAACTCCCCTTTGGGAATATTCATCCTCGAATATTGCTTAATAGACTGAGAATATGGATCAACTGAACTTACTCAAGGAACGGGAACATCTTAGAATATGACTACACAACTGGAATAACTAGCATACTATGTTTTCACGCTGGGCATGCATATCTGATGCATAGAATACTCGACTGAATCTACTCATAGCTGAATTCTCATAACACACATACATATCTAATGCATGGACTCATAACTGGGCTGATCTCATAAATACATAACTGAACACACACTGAAAATCTGAACTCATTTCTACTGAATGTGCATATCTAATGCATGAATGTCTGGCTGAGCTGACTTTCAAAAGCACGACTGACAATGCAATAAAAAGTGATGCTAACTTCATAAAGAAAACTTGAACATGCATCTAGATGAATCTAATGACATGCAAACATAGTAATACTATAGGGTATCTCCCCCTTGAGACTCTATATCCCTCTAAACATACTTCCCTAAAAGACTAGGGTGGTGTGCAGGGCACCTACAGACTAGGTCATAATTGACCGACTGAGATCTAAAACTCATGCATGACTCATGCTAGCATATAAGCTCAAAATGAAAGCAAAGGATCTAACAATGCATATCATAAAGATAAAGGGCTCATAACATACCAGGTCTATTTTTGGGAATCCTTCCTGATCAAGGCGAGCCTGAAGCGCATGGAGTCTACCCCTTTGAGTCAGTACTCTACATTATCGCATTCTACGACCTGGCTCACCACACCCAAAGCATATATCACTACCGGTTCTACACACGCCTTAGTGGTGCTTGCCACACTCTCTACAATATGGATAGGTACGACCACCACTAGCGCTACTATGGGCTTTAGAGCCTGACGCTCCCTCAGATCTGACACCCCCGAGCACTGGTATGGGGACACTAGCTGAAGATGGAGCTGGGACTATAAATCTCCAACCATGCTGAGAATGACTACTACTATGAGACCCTGCCTAAGAGAAACTATGACTACTTATCTTGGCTCTCTTGCCAACTCTCTCTCTCTCCTTCATATTATCTGCTTCAATCTATTTTGCATGCATAAGCAGCCTAGAAAGATCCATATCTCTATTGATAATAGCATCTCTACACTCGTTTAACACATAACTCGATACCCCAGATAAAAACTTACTCATACTCTCTCTAGGGTCAGCTACTAGGTCGGGAACATATTTAGCTAATTGGTTAAATTTAAGACAATACTCTTTCACGGTCATGGAACCTTGCCTTAGGTTTATGAACTCTTCTACCTTAGCCTCTCTTATCTCTAGCGGAAAAAATCTATCTAGAAAGGTACTCTGAAACTCTAGCCAAGTCATGGGAATTTCATTCTCCCCTCTACTCTTCTCCCACATCACTACCCAATTATGAACAATATTATTTAACCTATAGGATGATAAATCAACACTCTTCTCCTCAGAAACATGCATAATATGGGTAATATTCTTAACCTCCTCTAGATAAAGCTGCAGGTCCTCACCTACCACTGACCTGAAGAATTCTGGTGGGTTCATTTTCATAAAACTTCTAACCCTGGCAGCGGCAGAATTCCCATCTTGCTGAGGTGGGATTGCAGCCTGACGGTTACCTTGAATATTAGTCACAGCTTGGGATAGCGCCTGGAAAGCTACTCAAAACTCTACATATGATACATTCTTATTCTCGAAATATACTGGCTGAAGGGGCTGGTCATCAAACGAGAAGGCATACTCTAAAAATGGAAGGAAGAAGTGGATTAGATTGAGAATCAAATTGACCTCATTCTCACTCACATGATCTGAATACTAAAAGAAGGGAAACTGCTCCTAAAACATCTTGTAGCCTCTTGTACATAAATATGGCGCGCAACACACTCATGCACAAGACTCTACTAGATATGGCTTTTTAGACTCCCTAGGACACTCTTGAACCTTAGGCTCTGATACCAAGTTTGTAATGCCCCGAGATCCCATTCCGAGACATCACATGATGCTTATGACCCCAAAGGACCACAAGCTAACCCTTCACTGATATCTGTACCTACACACTGTATAATATCTAAAATAAATACGAAAACTAGCCATAAGGTTCAACACATCTATGAATACACAAAACTAAAAATTGAATACTAATACAACCGTCTGAAAACCCTCTAAACTATCTGAACTGTGGAGTTGATGGGATATGTCCCCAACTAACTCCGTCTACTGAAAAATATAAACAAAGTCTAACGTAATAATAGTAAACTCAGATTCGTCCTCAAAAGAAGAGGACTCACTACTACGACTACTGCACTGACTGGGACTAAACTGTTGAGAAAACTCTGGGTGTCGTGCCTCTGAACCTATGGTGTCAAATAAAACACCATAGCGCAAATACGTCAGTACAATGATGTATTGAGTATGCAGATGTAGTAAGGCTAAATGCAATGGCACATGCATGTATAATATCTAAATTGAATAATCATAAAAATGTCGCACGAGACTATATACACATACATAAATTTATAGGCCATAGTCACAATCATTACAACTCTAGAGACTGAAACTCGGATACTGTCTTACTATAGACTGAACTCACTACTGACACTGAGATACTGAGACACTGACTCATCCGATACTAATGATTGAGAAATTAGATGTACTTATATCAATGACTGAATTCTAAGCTTACTGCACTCAACTGAAAAGATTAAAGATCAACCTCTCTAACGGATGATTAAGGAAGCTATTATCAATGGTAAGGAAATGGTCATATCTGAATTTAACAACAAGAATACTCAATAGAATCTGAGACTATGATTAGGCCCGTCTGGTGGCATATATCTAAATATGATATCAAATAACTCTATATGAGACCTAGCCTATCTGACGGATGGTCTATAAATTAATGAAACTATCTAAGTTCCTCATAGAGATAGATGAAAGTATCTGACAGTCCTGATTTTTGAAGATTGATACTGAGACTGAGACTGAATTTGAAACTGAAACTGAAGCTAAAACTTTGGGAAGTAATTACTTAATCGACATGCCCCAACCTACCACAGTTGGGGTCTAACCTATAACCTCATTTGGAAAGGTGTCAATACCGTGCCATAGGTAAAGACCTCTCTCTAGTCAATCCTCTCTAGTGAATGACCCTTACCAAGAAGTAAACCTAAGGTAATATAATAGTCAAACACCCTCTCTCTAGAGGTGACAACCTTTTCCTTATGGTGACTCCTGTATCCTGTATTGGCTATGCAGTTATAGAGGTTAGGAATTGCTACTAATGACTCTGACCTCTCTCTCTCTCTGATGGGAGAAGTCGTCATCCCTTTTCTCGCTCGGTGCTAGTTTCTACTCCTAACTGAAAGACTCTGACTGAATTTTTAACTGAACACAACTGAACTAAATCTGATACTGATCATTATTATCGAATGATCTGACTGAGCTACACTGAGATCACTTAGTTCTGTATCTAACGGAAATGGTATTGAATCATGGTATCTGACTGATAATACAGAGCTTGAATAGATTATTCGGTCACTACCGAGATTAGAATTAAATATTTGCATACTGTTAGATCTGAGCTAAGTACAGAGATAAGGTTAGATTACTGGCGATACAGAGATCACAAAAATTATGAAAATTACTGAGATTTCTGAGCTTTCTTATGTTTTGCAATTATCTAAGGATACAGAGTTCTATAGCTCACTGAGTTCTGAGAAATATGGATAAACTGGAATTATCGTGAAACTGACGAGCTCTAGAAAATAGCTATATTGTCGGTTATAAATACCCCCAGGACTCAATAACATAAAATAAAGCATAATTATTCCTTCATCATCACAACCATTCATTCATCATCATCACAATAATCATTCATTCATCATCAGAGTCATTCATTCATAATTATTATCATTAAATCATCTCTTCGAGTATTTAGGAAACATAACATACCTTCACCTTTACAATCATTAAGGCATCGCGTCAAGCATTTAGGAAACATCAACATATACTAGCAGAGGGAAACATGCTACTAGATTATACTTCCTTTAACAAGGTCTTACCTCAATTACTTCACACATAAAATAGTCTTGACATGTATTAGATAGAACATATTTCAGGAAAAACTTTATATTATTATGTCACAACTTACTCGTCAAGAACTTGGAATGTATTAAAGGCTTAGCGTGTATCAAAGAGCACGAAATTGGGAAATTTATTACTATCATGTCTCAACTTGTTCACTAAGGCCTTTCAAAAAATACTAGGCATGCACGGGTTCACACTTATTTTGGAATTTCCTACTATCATGGGATAATTCATTCACTTGGACATTTTATCAAACACTAGGTATGCGTAGACTTGCTCATACTTTGGGGTTTCCAAATCAACATACTATAGTGATCCTTATGCTTCACCTAAGATTTTTATCAAACTTATGGGGAACATTCTTTGCTTATTCAACCATTTCCACACCCAAATGACATGGACACATCACATAGGAAACCACTTCAAGAGGGCCCATCACAAACATCATATAAATTCCACATACTAGGGTCACAGATCATATATCTTATAAACAAACATGAATCAAAACTCAACAATAGCTGGAACATCAATTTCAACTCACATGAATCCTTAAAAACTCATAAACATAAAATCTTTGATTTTTAAAAAAAGTGTACTTGAACTTCTTGGATGAAAGGGACCTAAGAATCGACTTCTATATACCTAAAGAAACTCTTTTCTTGAAGGTTATTGGAAAGATTTCTTGATTCCTCTTAATTCTCTCTTGATTTTTGTTGAATAAAGAGTGAGGGTTTTGATTTTGGAAACCCTAGTTTTTGGGTGAAAGAAGAGAAAATGAGGTTGAAGGCCCTTAATCGGGTATTTACAGAAGCTAGGGAAAAGGGGAAAATACCAAAAAGCCCTTGGAAATAAACTGAAAAATCTCTAATTTTACATGCTGGCGCGACGTGCCATAATTGCACCAGTTAACTGGAAATTGGAAAATTGGGAAACTGCATGACGACGCGATGCGATAGAAATCGCGTTGCCATCTTGATTTCGAACTGGAACTATAACATGATGCGGTGGAATCACAGAGGCTCCCTAGAAATTGACAAATTCTGAAATTTAGCCTTGGCATGATGTGCCATAATCATAGAGGATCATTCAATTTTGACGATTGTCATTTTGGCTGGCTCTGCGATGCACTAAAGTGCCAGGTGGCACACTATCATAGTAAAATGGCTCTAACTCTTCACCCGAGTGTTGGATTTGGGCAAATTTTGTATCGATGGAAAGCTTATTCAATGATGTATATGGAAAATAGTAGAAATTAGGGAAATTTCACACGATTAAAAGTATTTCATACTTAGGAAGATATTTTTGAAACCTTTAGACTCAGATTTTCTTTTACTGAATACGCTTTAAGGCTCAGACTAGAAAAGAGCTTTGTGGGGTATTGATGATAGGCGAAATTACGCGCCTATATCAATATATTTTGCCCATATTTTAGCCTAGTTTCGAGAACTAATTATCTATTTCGTACACTTTTAGTCCTTTTTCCTGTAAATGAGCTAACAAATGTGATTAGGAAAGTTTCAGGTATAAATGATGCAAAATACAGCAATTTATGGCTTACTTGACGCAAAAGAAAGCTCACAAACGAGATGGAAAGGAGCTGGACGCATAAAGGACTAAATCTGCTGCATGGAAAATCTGTCCCGGGCTAAAACAGCATTTCTGAAGACTTTGGGACTTACAGACACAAAGCTGGATTTTTGCCATAATACATTAACCTAGTGCAATTAGGTTATGTGTTTCATCATTCTATTTGGATTATAATTTTGTAACCTTACCCTAGTACAATTGGGTCAAGGATTTCATTAGTATATTAGGATTTGGTTATTTATTTTATTAGTTTAGTAGGAGTAGGATAGGAGTATTATAAATACCCTATCATGTTAGAGATTTTCAAGAAAAAAAGGGGGGGAGCAATTCTGACAATTCATTCATCTCCTTACAATTAAGACATCTTCCTACAACCCATTCTCAATTCTTCATTCTTCTACTCTTAAATTCCACAACAAGAGAATCGTTACTTGCTACGGAATCACTAAAACCACACGCCAAACACCTACTATTCACGCCATCCACCATGCAAAGCGTGATATCCTTCGCATTCATGGGTAACTAAATCTCTTAGTTGGGGTTATGGAAGCCGAATGAGTTACTATCTATAGCTATGAGTTTGTGAGTTCAAGACAAGTATATTGCTTATATCATTATTCTCTTCATCTTAAATCTACATTCTTTGCGGTTCAAACACAAGAACACGCCATTCTAACATCTAACCTGTTCGAGAGAAAGGTTATTTGTCTAGAAAAGAAGACGCATAGACCAACGCCAGTCTAACATCTGACTTGTTCGAGAGAAAAGTTATTTGTCTGGAAAAGAGATAATGTCAAGGTAGTAGGACACCCTTTCCTATTAAAAAGCTAGTGCCGTACCTGGACTAACTTCTTGGAGAATTCGTACCGTTAGTCACGCTTTAAGCTCGAGAGAGTTAAAGTGAAATAGTCCTTGTTTAGGTCGAGAGACGCTTGGATTTACCATCGACTACAATTCTCTATAAGCAATTACATGTCAAGACTCTACACACTCATAGCCAATAGAGACGTATACCTCAGAAGGTGGACATAACCCCAACGCCTCAATTCTCATTGTTTACAACACACGTGACAATCTCTCTTTATTTTGCTATTTTCAGTTCTTACATTCTTGTTTTGGTTACATACTACAATCCCCCCTTTCCTACGAGACTTGCACTAAAAGTCTAGTAATTTCTCTTGCTTGTTGGCCAAGCTATTCTCTGTGGGATCGATACCCAACCCAGGTTGGGTTCTATATTTGCTAACGACCGCTTTACACTCCCACGAGAGCTGTAGATTGAGCGTTATCAGGTATTATAGTACCCCATCATGCGGCTCATACACATGAGTCGTATTGGTTCCAGAAAACATAATTTTTTGGAAATTTTCTAAGGTCTATAAACCAGGATGTTTCACCTATGATTAATCATCTAGCCTTTGAGGATGTAATGATTAGAATGTATAAGGATGAGATAAGTACCATGTAAATGATAGCTATAACCTTGGAAAATATGATAAAGAATCAGGGTATAAGAAAAATAAGGAGACAAGTGTTATCTATGTTCATTATAGTGTAGCAGCAGATGTAGTTCTGGATGATGTTGCAACTTGAATTCTAAGGAATGAGTTACATTTTACTTACCTAGGATGTCCTATCTTCTATATAATATGATGAGTGGCAAATTTACCACTCATTAACATCCAAATTTATGCATATTACTATGATTAAATTGTGTATTTGAGACTAATTATCCATTTGAATGCATTTATTTCCACTTTTGTGGTTTTGCAGGGATTATGATGAAAGTGAGTGGAAATCAAGATGAAAGGAAAGGAAAATGGACAAAAGAGTAATATATGGGAATCAGGAGACCCGCAGGTACTGCGATCACAATCCTCAGAGTCACAATCGTAGTCAATCAACCAGGGATCATATGACCCCCAGGTACCGCGATTATAGTAAGATGCTACGTGATCGTTTAAGTGCAATCACAATATAAGGAATGTAATCACGCTGGAGCAACTATATATCCAAGGGCAGTTTCATCATTTCACACAACTGATCCTAAATTCTTAAAAGGGTAAAACCCTTACACAATGAGGCATCTTCCAACTAATTTTTTATTTTGTATTGAGAGAAACTCTACTAATCTGGGAAAGAACAATTTTTTTAAAGTTTCAAGAGAGTTTTAGTTGTAATTGATTTTGTAGAGTGGATTAATCTTGCTTTGACTTTCAATGAAAGCTTTGAAAGTTAATTTGGGTATATCTCTTTTCTCCAATCTTATGAGTAGCTAAATATTTATCTTTGGGATATGCTTGAATAGGGTGTAAAGTGTATGGGTGTTGATTTTTAGTCTAAATTATTAGTCATTAATGTTGGGTTTTGCTATTACTCTCTGATTTAATTAATAATTGCGGGTAAAAACCCAATTGATTTGGATATATATCATCCTTAAAGAGGGATGTGGCTAATGTGTAGTAGTGAACACTTATTTAATACTAGTTATTTTCTTCGCATTATATTAGAAATAAGAATGTTCTGTGATGTATCTAGATTGATTGGCATCATCTTAGAAATAGGGATGTTTAGTTGAGGTGTGGATTGGTAAAATTGGCTTGTTCATGGGGTATTCAAAATAATCCATGATTGCAACTTGATGTGTTGTTGAAAAACTCATATTAAGAGTTAAAAATCTAACCTACCTAAACCTTTGACAAAGAAATGGACTAACCCTCGATCACCCATACATGAATGACCCCTACGATAAGTATAACCCCAATACTCTTCTCTTTTTGGAATTTTAATATATAATTATTTCTCTCAATTAGTATCATAAATTAATTTTGTTTAAAGAACATTTTAAATCATATCCCCCACTTTAATTTATGTTTTGTTTTAAGTCTACATTGTGGGTCAATGCCTAGTGACTTTCAACGTACATAGGTCTTGAAAGCTAAACTAAACTCCTCAGGGATTCAACCCTAACCTAAGTTGGGTTATTATATTGACAATGATAGCCTTACACCAAAATAATGGTTTAAGTTAAGCGTTATCATAAATAGAGCCGTTGACGGAGAGTGAAACTTAGTTTTTGCTTGTGTGGTGTTGTTAGTACCTATGTGTGTACCCATAGTTTTATTATCTACAATTTTTGTTATTTTTGGTATTTTTATGTGATATTTTCATGATGTGGGGTATGATAGTGCCATCTGTATTCCCCTTAATAAAGGAAATGGAGTATTTCATATGATGAGTATGATTCTATATATATTACAAATGAAGAGTCTATTTGGGGGTCAAGCACACAAAGATCCAAATTTATATTTGAAATTGTTGAGGTGTGTGCTCTGTTTGACATTCCTCATATCACACAAGAGTCCATAGGTTGAGGCTATTCCCATTTTCTTTAATAGATGAAGTGGTGTTATGGTTAAGGTCTCTACCCGCTGGGTCATCACATCTTGAGTAGATCTTACGGATGCCTTTTTGGATCTATATTTCCCACCTTCAAAGATGTTGTAATTGCGAGACAAAATTATAAATTTTCATCAACTCAATGAGGATCCTCAATATAAAGTATGGGAGAGATTTAATGAAATGCTCTTGAAATACCCCAACCATGAAGTATCAAAGAAGATGCTTCTCTAAATATTCTATAAGTGTTGGACCAACTAAATAAGACTGTGGTAGACAGTATGGTTGGTGGGTCACTTATGAGATGTAATATAAAGTTTCCTCAACTTTGCTTGAGCAAATCACAAAGAAAAATAGGGAGTGGCACACCAGTGACACTAAAGTAGTAGCGGGGTCCCCCGTGGCCTCAATTGTGAACAAAGAGCAAAGAAAGAAAGATGAGAAGAGGGATGAAAATATGGATAAGATGATCACACAATTCGAACTCCTTACAAAGCATGTGATGAGTGCATCCATAAAAGCAGCCAATGTTGTTGTCTTAAAAGGGTATAATAAGGATGAATCAAAGCCCTTGATGAAGAAATAAGATACTTGGCAAACTATCAGGGGGGCCCACCTGGCATATCAAATACAAGATGGGAGCCAAGGTTGGAATGATCGTGATCAAGAAAAGAAATAGTATGATAGTGATAGGGACCATTATTTAATGGATAAGAAAAAGGAGTGTGATAGATATGTTCCCTCCATGATCGAGTGAAGAGCAAGGAGTCAAATTTTGTGGATCCCAAAAAGTTTAAAATCGAAGATGTGCTTGCTAGAATCTTGATGAGAGTGAAGGGAACGGACAAGATGGTCCAAGAACTAAAGGGAACTTTTCTCAAATTAACCAAGCAGTTATATCGTACTTGGCCTCAATTAAACAATTGGAGACCTAAATTGGCCAAATCTCAATCGCACTTAATGTTAGGCCTAAAGGTGGCCTTCCTAGTGATATCATGGTGAAATCCATAAAATAATGCCCATATCTTGGAAATCATCACTACAAGAGGAAAAAACATCGGTGATTATGTGGTCAAGAGTGATAAATAGGCTAATGATGAATAAGTGAATGTGAAAAAATTGTATGGATGAGTCAAATAATAAGACTCCAATGTCTCAAGAAGGGGATAATAGAGAACTAATGATAGTTGAAGAGATGGTTGATGAGGAGAAAACTCCTAAAGTAGTTGAGGGTGATGAACAAAAGATAAATGAACCATAATATGACCCCTTGTATCCACAGAAAATCCCTCTTCCATTCCATAAAGACTCAAGAAAAAAAAAAAGAAAAATGTCAAACTCAAGAAGTTCCTCGCTAAGCTTATCAATCTTTCAATCAATATCCCATTTCTACAAGTCATTCAAGAAATTTTGGGATATGCTATGCTAATGAAGACATTGATGTCTGAGAAATTCCTTAAAGATGGAGAAACCATTTAATTGACCCATGGTTGTAGTGTTATCATGACTAGTGTTATGGCATAAAAGAAAGAAGATTTGGGATCCTTCACAATTTCTTGCACCATTGGGACACACAAATTTTAGAAAGCATTGTGTGACTTTGGCACAAGCATAAATTTAATGCAATATATAAAGACTTATTTTGGGAACCCCTACTCCCACAACAACGATGCTTTAGATAGTAGATTTCTCTATTAAGAAATTAGTAGGAGTCTTGTATGATGCCTTGGTGAAGGTTGATCATTTTATTTACCGAAAAACATTGTTGTCCTTGATTGTGAAATCGACCAAGAAATACCCATTATTTTTGGGAGACCCTTTTTGGAAACTAGGAGAGTAATTATTGATATAGAGCAAGGGGAGATGAAATTTTGGGTGGAAAATAATAAAGTATCCTTTAAGATATGTAAGATCGAGAAAAAACCAATGTAACTACAAATGGTGTCCGTCATTGATGTGGTGCTCATGGAAGTGGATGATGAATCCCACAAGGATCCAACTTGAAAATTGAAGAATGTCATCCCACGATGTTAAATTAGGTATTGGATGGGAGGCAACCCATCATGCCACGAAAGTGTCTCATATCCTTTAATTATTGATTTTTAGAGTATATTTTATTGTTAAGATTGATCCATGCAAATTAGGTACCCAAAAGGTACATTTGAATGATTGTAAGTAAGGGAAATATGGTGGAATTAAGTTGGTAGTGAATTAGTTGAAAGAGAATAGGATCAGAAACTGCTCTTAGTTGTCATGATCATGATGACACGGGTCTTACGATCATGACATCACAGGGTTTGCGATCGCTATCTGTTGCTTGCGATCGTCATATATTTCTTCTAAAAATACTCAAATTACAACTGTCTTTACTTGTGTTGTAGGCATCAAAAAGTGCATTGGGATCCCCTCTGAATCTCCTAATCCAGTATGTGTTTAAATTCTTTCTTGTATGATTGCGTGTAGGCCTTAGATCTCATATCTTAGGAATGTCCTAAAAATGGTAGTTTAATTCTTGATCCTGAATTGAATTGAGTTGTTTGGGTTGTTGCCCATTGTTATTGGTGTGCACACAAGTGGGGAAGTCTTGAGTACCCAAAATCATTCAAAATTGATATATATAGCTTTTTCACACCAAATATTCAGTGAAATGCCCAAATGAACTTTTCAATTTATTTTTACTGATTGAAGAGAATGTGTAAATTTTTAGGTGTTTCACCCTATATACTTTTATTTTGCACTTGTATTGAACAAAAATTGGTGAGGAATTAGACCTTTGTTGATTGCTTAATAGGTTTTGAACATGCCTCATGTACTGTGATCGTGGTCCTCAGAGCCACGATCGCAGCATCACGATTGTGATCCTATTACCCGCAATAACAATAATAAGAGCATGATTCTGACAGGTCTATCAGGAACCGCGATCGCAATCTAAACAAGTCGTGATCGCGGCATTTAAGACCATTTTGATAGACTTTTTAAACTCTCATACCTCATATTTTAAGCATGTCCATATCCTACAAGTCTTTCCTTCAGCTCAATTAATTTGGATAGCATGTTTTCCTTATATTGACCTTGTGGACTAATGCTCTGTATGTGAATTCTAGGTACTTAATGGAATACTATGATGCAAACCACTTCATGTCACCTGAATGTGAGATTACATACTATGATGATCTTATTAGGAAGAAGTTGTTGCCTGGAAGGGGGCTTGAATTACATAATATACCCAAATAGCTCCCGACTTTTTATGGAAGGCTAGTGGCCATGAGATAGACATATTTTCCCTAAATTCGTACCGGGTAAATGAGCACTGGGTGCGATAATTCTATGCAAATCTCATCATAGTAAAACTCTCCAACCCAATCATAAAAATCAGGGGAAAAGAAGTTTATTTCGGGGTTGAGCAGATTAATGGAGTTTATGGGTTGCAAAATATGGACATGAGAGACTATGAGGCCAAGGATGTGCCTCTGGGAGCTGGTTAGTTGAACATCTGTTCCCAGGGGGAAGGTCCCATGGGCCACTATGAAGAATAGGATACTAATAAGTGACTTCATGGCTGAAGCCCAAATTTGGTTATCCATTATTTACAATCGAGTCTCTCCCTCTACCAATCTAAAAAATATCCTGATTATGCATGCTCAAATGGTGGCCTTCCTCTAGGGTAACATTCTTTTAAATTTTGGTTGTTTTGTGGTCATGGATATTTTGCATTACAGCATGAAAGGTGATCTCATATTCATGTTCCCGTATTTGATCACAGAGTTGTATAGGTAAGCTGGGGTTGTTGAGTACCCGAAAGATAGTTAGATCTCTCAAAAGAGTCCCATTTACCCACTTAAGATCTGAGAAGAGGGAGCTATTGGAAAGAGCAAAAAGAGGAAGGTTGAATTGGGGAGGTCAATAAAGGATGATATTAACTCTTGTAGACCGTCAGCAGCTAGTCCTTTTAAGGATATCTCAGGACAAGTGTATATCATCAGTGAGCTTATGTCTAAGCTACCTCAGGGATAGGGAGAGCATTCCACTACCCGTCATTCCTATGTTTCCCAGTCCGACTATGAGAGATACCTTGAGGACCAGAAGAATTAGGGGAACACTATCTTTAGACTCGAGTGAGCCTACTACTCATTGGTACAATCCCATCAGTCTCTACAAGAGTCGCATAATAAGATGTGAAAGAGGGAGAAGAAGAGGGATAAATTCTTCACTAAGATGTGGAAGGGGGTGATGGGCCTATGAAAGGTCCTAAAACCCAAAGAGATACTTTCTTCTCCCCGGGCAGATTTGGATGATGAGGTCCCAGCCACGTGGTGAGACTCTGATGATGCCAGAGATAAGGTTGAGACCAAGAATGATGATAGTTATTGATGTGGTTATAGGGAGCACCCTTTGCCCTTTTATGCTTTCATGATTATGTAGTGATATCACTGCAAACTCTTAGTTGGGGGTGCCTGTCTCCATATTTATTTCATTTGATACCTTGGTCTGTATTATTTGGATATTTTTTGGATACTTTTGTTTTGGATGATCTTATTTTCATTTTGGGTTGTAATATTGGGCACCCTGAACGTGCCTACATTTGATGGATCAATCACTTCTTTCTTAGATTTTATCTTGTTATAATAATGATGTTTGGCAAGCCTTTTTCTATGATAGATTGAGAGATGATATTTTTAATGAAAAATTGACGTGTTTTGGGGTTTGTGAACCATAAATATAGAGAAAGTCTGAGTACTCATGGCATGATAGATTTGGGATTGCCTTTATTCCTATGGTGGTCTAAGTAGTCATATTGTTTGCCCTTATGAGAGGCGAAATGTGAGATGACGGCTTTATTTTGTGCTTACAACAGCTAATCTAGCGCGATGAAAATGCGAAGCAAACATATGCCTCCATCCCAAAATTTTTGTGAAAAACAAGGGCATGGACATGAATGGTACTATAACAATACTTTCCTCTTTTATGAATCCAAAGTATTTAGTTACCTACTTTGAACCTTTTTTTAGCAACCACATTACAAGCCTTGATCCATTTAACTTTTATCCCTCTTTTAAACCCTACCCTTTTTGAACTTAAAAGTACAACTTGAGGCTATAAGCCTAAGTTGGGGTGATGAGTCGTGGAAGAGTAACTTTGGGCTATGAAATTGTAAGTGAGTGCCTAAAAGATAAACAATGAGAGCAAATTAATAAGAAAAACAAAGGATCCAACAAAGGAAAGAAATTCATGAATTGTAAAAAGAAAGGAGTTGAGAAGAAAATGCTTTCAAAATATTTAGGTGAATCAAGGTAGTAAAAGTAGGCATATCTGAGAGTTGGAAAGAAACGAAGTTTCTCATGAGCCAAAGTTTAATTGAATAGTGTGTTATATAAAGTTCAAGGAGGGTGTAGTTACTTTAATCCCAAATGTTTATCTTACCCTTTTTGGAGCCTACATGACAAGCTAGAAAAAGTCCTGCGAGATCTCCAACCAAGTTTCTTCAATTTAGTGATGATTAACAATAAAGGCAAGCATACGGCATGAAACTTATTTGCATTAAGAGGTTCTTTGTGAGAGTGAGTACTTGCATTTTAGTCCCTTCTCACATAATAGATATTTTTATGTGTGGGACTTCCTTTTGTGAGGAGGCATATGGACTAATTGACACGACCCAAACCAGGGCCTTGTCATAATGGGTATCTCAGGCCCAACAAGGACCGGAAACCACCCCGTTACCCAAACCAACCAACCAACCAACCAACCAAGCATGTACCCTATGTCGGATGAATTCCAAACATATAACAAGATAGAATGTTTGACAACACAAAGACTTTGGGATAGGTTCACGACCATGACCAATCCAAAAAAGTCCATCCACTCAAAGCTCAACCAACAACCATAGCATAACCAAAATCATTATCAAGTCCATATCCATACCATAACAAAATGGAACAATCATAAATCGAATAGAGTCATACTGTGTCAGCCCCAATACCAATACAAATGCCAAGGCTGACACCACTACTGACATCACCCATACTAACCCAAAGTAGTCTCACAAAGCCTCTATCTGAGATCAAAACAAGCTCCGATCGGGACATGCCCTTGACCATAGCCAATACCGATGTTCAAGTATAAACCAATAAAAACATAAGAAAACCAAAACTAGAAATGAAGTCTTCCAAAGTATGAAAGCTCACCACTTTAAGTCAACACGAGTTTATCCAGAGTTTAATCACTGAGTAAGAGATGTAGTATGACCAACACTTGCATTGCATGGGGATATAGCATAAAAGACAGTTAGCAGTCGGAGTGCTGGCATGTAACTCAAGGATAAGTATAAGATAATGCCAACAGTTCAAATCAACTCAACCACTTAATATATCTAATACAATGCATATCCATATATATATCATGTCAGGATAAGGAACAAGGTTTTACATAAACCTTTAAAATCTTAGCACGGGTTGTGAAGCTTAACTATCATATTGGTTACACCTATGGGCTATATGGGCTCCAGTTCTCACCCCCTAGTCGAGCCCCAATTCATGTAGCCACACAAATCGGAGAATAATCTTACGCATATGCATAGTGTACTCAAACCTACCACTCATATACTAAGGTGACTTGGTCACCCAATCATGTAGTGTAGTATGATATGGTGGACTCAAATCTCCTACATCATATAGTATGGAAGATTTGAACCTCCTGGTCATATTAAGCAAGTGGACTCAAACCTTAAGCATTTTGACCATTCAAACCTCCTAGTCATATCAAGCAAGTAGACTCGAACCTCAAGCCATTTTGACCCCTACACCGGCAAATGCGGTTTCTAGTGTTGATTCTAAGAATCTACAACTTCACAACTTGGCTATACAACCCTCTTTAAAACCCAATTCAAACCATCATTTCACATGCACAAATATTTAGCCAATTTATTACCAATGGCACTTCATTGGTATCGTCATACCAACACTACTTGCAAGTATACCACATGTCATTACCAATGTCAATCAACCATGCATTCATTTGACTTGGTGACTCAAACCCATCGGCTAGCAAAAACATAAATCAAGTAAATATTTAGGGACTCAAACCCATTTAGCAAATTAAAATCACCAAGGTTACCATTTAAATCATTATATGGCCAACAAGAGCTTTACAAAGCATTTACCAACCATTCATAATCATTAGGTCAATGCTTTAGTTCAAAACATCATTAACATGTGAATAGTTTATTCTCTTAGATATTTTGACAAAACATTGAGGGCATGAATTTACCAAGACCAAAACCAAAGTAAAAACCATCAACTTTAGGGTTACCCATGATCCATTTTGTTAAACCACAATTACCAAGAACCCACATATGCAAACCATAGTCAAAAACATGTATAAACACAAGTTAAATCAGGGGTAAACAATACTCAACATTATGCAAACAAACCCTCAACATTGGTTTTCAAAACCACCATCCATGAATTAAAATCATTGTTGAAAACATATGATATTTGAGAACTAACAATGAGGGAAGAGTCACATGCCTTATTCATGAATATTTATGAAAGAAACTTGACTCTTGAGTCTCTAGATGAACATCTTTGAAGAATCCTAGCCCCAATCTTCAAGAGAGATATTAGATAGGATTTTAGAGTGTTTTGATCTTTCCAAGAATGTTATGAGAGGCAAAATGAGTTATAAGATGTGGGGACTTAAGGGTTCTGGGGTGGGAAATATCAAAAATGTCCTTATCTTAAAAGCTGAAAAATTGACTGCAGGAGGGTACGACCACACCTCTTAAACCGTACCCTAGGGTACGAGTGGTACCTTTATCTCATACCCTATGAATTCTTTTAGACCTCAATGCTGATCAACATACGAACACACAAGGGCCAACTCATATCTTAACATAAAACCAATACCCTTTTGAATCGTACCTTAGTCAGAATACTTTGGAAAAGACTTAGGGCATCATACGATTTAGCTCTTTACTTTAGTACCCTATCATATGACTAGTAAGATGCCTAGTTGTACCTTGGACAGTAGGTGACATAAAAAATAATATGAAACATACAAGTTAGGATCCCTAAGTCATACCACATCATACTAATTATACCCCAAGTCGTATAATGTCCAGTGAGTTCATAGTCAAAAAATTTCTAAGGGTCAAAAACGTAGGGTGTTTCAGTCTCCACCACTTGTATCATTCGTCCTCGAATGATGGGTAAAGGCAATCACAAGCACAAGTTTACACATTGTTACACATCAAACTAACCTTTAACCAAGTTAGAAAACAAAGATATAAGGAATCATTATATCCTTTAACTAAGTTAGAAAACAAAGATATGATGAAGATCACATACCTTCTGCACGAATATGGGGAACAGATATGGATACTTGGACTTTATGTCCTTCTCTACTTCCCAAGTAGCTTCCTTTGACTTTTGGGTTTGCCACGGAACCTTTTCTGAAGACACACCTTTCATTCACAACCAGCAAACTTTTTGATCCAAGATCTTAATCAGGACTACCTCATAAGATGAGGAATCTAGGATACCCAACCCTTCCAAAGGAACAACCGATGAATGGTCATCTACACACTTTCTTAACATAGGGACATGGATAACCGAACGAATAAAGCTCAAACTAGAAGGCAACATTACCAACCTTCTCCACAGATATGTACGGACCAATAATTAGCAAATACACAACTTTCCCCTACCAAAACTCATTACTTCCTTCAAGGGAGACACCTTCAAGAACACCCAATCCTCAAACCCAAACTCCAATTCCCTTTTCCCCACGTCTGCATATGACTTTTGGTGACTTTGGGTAGTTTTAAGCCTATCCCAAATCACCTTTACCTTCAGTCCTCAACCTACAAAATCAGCTACAAATACCACACCTTACCAATTCAACCTTATGATTCCCCACAGACACACCACTATGAGAGCCTAAGACTATCTATTCATTGCTCCCATACTTAAGCCTATTCAAAGCTAAAAGAGGTTAACTTAGTCCACAGGGATCTATTCCTTACATCCCTCCAAAATACTATTCTACCTCATCACTGCAGTTAAATGTCACATCCCATCAAGGTTCTAACTACTCAACACCATGATTGGCACATCTTTGATTCATAATGCGCAAGCCTACCTTTGCTATGCTTGTTGCAAGTTTAACCCACCAAAGATCTAGTGATCTCTACAATCATCACCTTACAACCACTAATTAGGGGTACAGATATCAATGCTTCTAAATACTCTATTTTAAATTATTAGAGCACTAGCATTACTCCTCTAATATCACATCCCCATTCCTTGACAAGTTTTGAACCCATATCAAGAGTACACACTAGTTATCTACCTTCCCCCTACTTTGGATCTACCTAACTCTAGGTAACAATTCTCTAGACTTCCCATGCTAAGAAATCTTAATGGGCATAAGCTTGGCATACACGGCACCCTTATCTCAAAACTAAGTATACATTACTCTTGCTACCCAAGGATCTTATCCATCTAATGATTTATCCACCACTTCTACTTAAACACTTAGATCTCCTATCTAATTCCCAATTACATATCCCATTATTTTACAAGGCATCACCCAACTCTCTCACATATTGCATCACCATACTAATTTACTTCCATGGACCTTGTATCGCTATCCTAAAATTAACATTTCTATCACCATAATTAGCATCAAAATCTCAAACTTAGCATCCAACAACAATCAAGTATCACCTATAAAACAACTACAACATACACTAGTCTACCCAACAGAGAGATTATTTCACATTTCTTGTCCTATTGCTAACAACTTGTACACATCCAAAGAAACCCATCTTTCTTATGCACAAACAACACTGATACACCCCATAGAGATAAACTAGGATGGATGAAACCCTTACCAAGAGTCCATTCTACAGAGGGGCGGTAATAGGACGAGTGTTTGAAATAAGATCAATCCCAAAATCCATTTCTCTTTTGGGAGGAATACCAGGATGATCATCAGGGAAAACCTCAGGAAAATCATTAACCTCAGGAAAATTATTAACCACAGGAATGGGTTTTTAAGGGACCTTCCGAGTTAGGATCTTTAACCCGGACCAAATAATACAAACATCCTTTGGAAAATCAATTTTTGGGCTCTAAGACATGAGGTAAACCTTCCCTTGGGAACTAAAGAATCCCCTTCCCTGTAATGACCAGATCATTCAAGAATTTAAACATGACCTTACGGTCCGACAATCTAAGAAAGCATAACATGAATGAAACCAATACATTCCCAATACGACATCAAAGTTAAACATATCTAACTTCTATCAAATCCACAAGAGTTTCTTTGCTACCAATAGATACCACACATCCCCTATAAAATCTTTTAGCAATCAAACATTCACCAACCAAGGTAGATATAGAAAGGATCAGGAATAAACTTAGGACCAAAGCCAAAATACACAACTGCAAATAGGGTCACATAAAAGATGATGGACCCTAAATTAAATAAACAATACACATCATGGAAGAAGAATTTCAACATACCAGGGACAACATTAAGAAATGCTTCAGACTCCTAGTGAGCAGTGAGAGCATTAAGGCAATTTTGACCAGAGATAGAGCTGAAAGTGGCACCCTTTGGTGCAGGAGCTAATGAAGAGGCAACAGTAACTTTGTTGACCCTAGAAGCAATCCTAAAAGGAAAATTCTATTGTATATGACCAATCTGACTACAACTAAAGCAATAATTCTTTCCCTCACGACAAAACTCACAATATATCTAGCCACAAAACTGGCAGGAGGGATAGTGTAGAACTAACTAGGCACTATTAGACTGGTATTAGGAAACTTATGCCCTAGGACCATTACTATTTTTAAATTTACATTCACCGAATGGACTATGCTAAGGGGCTCTGGTCGACGGGTAAGAATCAAATTTACCCCAACTTCCTTTCTTAGTCCATTATCTACCATGACTACCATTATTGCGATAACCCCCGCCCTGCTCTAAATATCTGAACTTCTTATTCAGCCTTTCTCCCATCAATGTCTGACCCCTCCTTCCACCAACCAGACAATACTGGTGAAATAGAAAGACCATTATATCAGCCAACAGCTGAATAGAATAACAAAACTTTGCATTTAAAATATCTCCTTGAGGTGACTAAGCAGAGGTGTCAACACTTGGAGAAGGATCAGTAGGGACCAGTGGGACTGCATGAGAGCGATTAGAAGCAGCGACCCTAGACAAGTTTATACCATATGGGTAGGATGAGCTTTGTTCACATTGTCCTGGTAGGGATAGAAGAGTTCCCATGAGTTTCAGATTTCCTTGAAGGCTTGATTTGAAAGGCAAAAAAATAAAAATTAGAGATATTTGAGGCTTTAGTCTCTATGGCTCAAAACAGAACAACAAGAAAGTGAAACATTCCTAAATTCCTCACAGCCTCCTGATTATAAGTGTGGTGCACAATACATCCATAAGTAATAATCTACTTGACACGGCTTTGTGGACACCCCATGACACCAAAACCTAGGCTCTGATACTAACTTGACACAACCTGAACCAGGTCTTTAATGGGGGTTGTGTAGTTAAGTCATGAAAGTGGAGTTCCCAAGGAACCAGTACTGGAAACCTTGATTTCCAATGTGGGGGTCTATATGACTGGGTGGTTTGAGTCCTCCTTATTATTATCAAATGACTAGGAGGTCCAAGTCCCCCATACCATATTACATGTTTTGGTGTATAAGTCACATTGGTATGCTGGGAGTCTCGAGTCCCTTATAGTGCATATATATATCCTCTAGTTTGTATGACTACATGCATTAGGACCCTACCAGTTAGGGAGAGCTGAGCCCATATAGCTTGTGGGTGCCTTCTTATGTTATGATGGTTGAGCTATAAGATCTAAGCTACAGTTGTAAAGATTCATGTTAAGTCTTGTTCCCTACCCGGCATATGATATATATATATATATATTTATGTATGTATGTAACTGCATATGATTATGTGTATTAAATTTTGGACTGATTTTGAATTGTTATTCATGAAATAATTTTATCCCCTATCCCTAAGTTACATGCTAGCGCTCTAATCATTAGCTATCTCCGGACATTATATCCCTATAAAATACAGGTACCGGAGATACCTCTACTTTTCCTACGCAAAGTTAGTTAGATCGACTCAGCTTATCAGTTCATTAAAGTGAAGTGGTGAGTTTCCATTCTTTGGAAGACTTAGACATTTCATCAGTTTCTTTCATAGATTAGAATTGAGAGTTTACATTATCATTAATATTATCATTTTCATTATCATCTATCAGAGTTTGGGATAAGACTATTTTTGGTTTTCCTTTGCACAGAGGCTTTATAGGATTACTGTGGACTTAGGTGATGTTAGTCTGTTATTTTGGCCGATCGCTTGTTATCGGTTATTGACATACCTTTTATTATTTAAACTTATCTTGATATATGTTATGCGGTGGACTTGTGATACCTATCATATCAATGCCTTGGTTCGGGTCATGACAAAGGTCTACCTTTAAGTGAATTAATAATGCTATGGTGGAATGCTGAGGTCAAGAAGGGCATAAGACCATACTATAATAATGTGCCAAGCATTATAGTATGAGAAATATGAAAGAGAAGAAACGTAAGCATATAAGTATTCATAATATGACTAGGAATATTCTCATGCTTCTAAAAGTAAGAAAACTTAGAAGGAGTTTTTCAAACAACTAGAGAGGGATTCTAAAGGAATTGGAGGAACATACCCCTTCTATGAAGATGACCAAAATACTATTGGTATTACCCACCGATGGATGGGTTAAATACAACACTGATGGATCTTCAAGAAGCAAGCACGTGCCTAATTCGTATGCCTTTTGTTTAAGAGACTTTAAAGAAGTTCTAATATATGCATGCAGATAGAGGATACAACAAGTACCTAAGTAGAAGCAAAAATATTACTAGAAGCTAGAAGATATTACAATAGAGACAATGATGCTACTTTCAAACAAATTCATTGTTATTATATAGGGTGGTGGAAGGGGAGTGGGCATGTAATATAGCCCAAAATACACCTCCAATTGAAAGATAAAGCGATCGATTACAAATATAATAACCCAACTAGGTTAGGATCGATCCCATAGGGAAAAAGTGAACAGTTTCTTGACTTGATGTAATCCACGAGCAGTACAAGAAAGTAAATGGGGGGTTTTAGTATCAATCATAAATAGTAACCGAATCTTGAGTGCTTTTGAGTTGTAGACAATAGTATATGAACACTAGGATTGTGTTCCCCCTGGCTACTTAAGTCTATAGGTTTCTCGTGATCAACCCAATTATTCTGTTGTTCTACATGTAAAGTCTACAAGATATGTATTACCTACCACTTATTAGGCACGAAGATAAATCTCACCCTTTACTTATTAGGTCTCAGGATGTCGCCTTGTTGCCCTTTGCTACAACCTCAGAACACCTTTACTTATTAGGTCTCAAGTGATTAGATGGGATGTGGGGACTAAAAGGTAGAGGTAGAAAAATCCTAAATCACTGTCCTAACTTTTTTTTCCCAATCACAAACTCCTCATTATGGATAGATGCAAATAGAGGCTATCCCAAGATATTGCAGCTACTTGAGGTTAATAATCTTGAAGAAGATTAAGATACATGCATAATCCCTAGAACAATTGAGCATCACACTCGCTTTACGTAGCTAATCCGGCAGGGTTCCCACAACCCTATTCAAGGAGATTAGCCACTCATGTGTTGTACAAGAAAATATGATTATCAATGACGAGCACATATAATTAATTGTACAAGAATTATGATGAATAAACTCCAATGTATTGAATTGAATAAAAACCCAAATCTCAAGAATAACTGTAACAGTATTGTAAAGAAGCATAAAAGAGTGTAACCTAATAAAAGACAAACCCTAGGGTGTTTATAGTATCTCAAAATAACATAAAAATTCTAATAAAAATGGGAAAGGTAAAGTTTAGGTCAGCAGTCTGTACGACTTGATCTTTACTCCTACCGGCATCATAAAAGTTGTACCCTGCCTTCTCATATCCGTTCCAGTGTCTGTTCTCCAAAGGCTTCGACTTTCTATTCAGTATACGAATTCTGCTTACAAGTCGTACCTGGGTGTATAACTTGTGTCCTTTACTCTAATCCACCTAGGACTTTTGTCTTTCCAAGCTTTGAACACTGATTTGGGTACAACTTGTCCATATGAGTCGTACTCAAATTTCCAACTCGTATACTTCTGAAACTTCAACTCTTTGGTAGTATCTTAGGTTCTATTATATGCTTACGACTTCTTTAGATAACTCGTATCCTAGCTTACAACCAGGATACTTGAGTCGTAGCTTCCCAATACTTAGCTCCTCAATTTGGATTTTGGTTATGTTGTGCATACAATCCAACATATGAGTCGTATAGGATGTTTATGACTTAAGAACTACTCATTTCCTAATCAGAATTTGTCTTTGTCAGGCTTTTTTCTTCTCTTTTCATTCAAACACTGTTGTAGACTTGTTTCATCTACAATATACACTAAAGTGCATCATATATAACAAAATATCCTAAGTTGACCAAACTCTCTAGAAACCTAGCAACATAGCCCATGTATGCTCATAGTCAAAGAAATCTCATTCACTCTTTGTGTGGATAATCCACTATATTCGGGTATATACCAAATAACTCTCTCACTCTCAAAAAAGTATCACTGATATACACAGAATACCATAGGTTTGCCCTTATGTTTTTTTCCTAAGTTTTCAGGAAGTCATGGTAAGATCACTATAGGACTTTATTCATCTTGTTACGTAGACTTGGTGCTGGTGGGATTTATTTAGTGACTAAGCCTTCTGGACACAACGTATTTTCTTAGGGTCCACTTATCTTACCACTTCTTCTTTTATTTCCACCCTTATGTCTCCCTTTTACTTTTAAGTACATTCTAATTAAGCCAGATGTGGTTTTCTAACTTTTATTTTTTTTCTTTCTTTTTCTTTTTCTTTTCATTGCTCTTGTCTTTCTACCACACCTTCTCAAGTTTCAATTATTGTCCTTCTACACACTTTCTTCATTCTCATTTTCTCTTATACTCCCCTATAATAAACACCCGCAACTTAGGCATTTTGCCAGAGTTAAGTTGCACAATGTTCAAAAGAAAACTAGGGCCAAATATATTCATTGAAAAGTCAATGGGAAGGTGAAATTAGTGTAAACAACAAATTGGTCTATTAAGGCTCAAATATTTGGATAAAAAGGTATTTGTTCATTTTTTTGGGACATCTTAGGCTCAGGTAGACTCATACAAAAAGGGCCTATGATCACTTCCTACTTTCCTATCTTAGACCTAGGCAAAAGCAATCGGGTAAGTTCTAGATCTCGGCTGACTGGGAACTCAGTATACCTCACACGCACTTGCACAAGGCTACATTACCAAGTACTATGCATCCAGCTATGCAACTATTTGTCCCTAATTGTTCTATCCCTAATCCTAATGCCATTTCCATATTCACAACAGTTTCACACAAGTATGCTCATCATACAGTCATAACAAAAACTTTTTTTAGAGGGATCAATTTTTTAACATAATTCTATTAACGATAGATCTCATCATGTTTATTTCAAATCATCGATGTTTCAAAAAACCACATATCATAATCCAACATCAAAAATCAAAACAAAATCTTTCATTACAAATGTAATTTTCAAAATCCTCAAAAAAATCTCAATCAAAAATAATTTGTTGCCATAGGCGTACTTATTTTCTTCTTATCTCAGCTGCCCATATCAAACCTACAAGTTATAACAGACTTTCAGTTTTAGCTACTTATACTTTACATCCACTCTTAGATTTCTTGGAATAAACCCTACCCCCAACTAAAAATAGTAGCACTGTCCCCAGTGCGACAAAAAATAAATAAAGTAAGGATAAAGGTCATACCTAGGCGCTTAAGGCGCCAGCTCATCAGCATCAGCAGGTGGGCCCTTAGATTGGGTCCCACTCTTATCAGCTACTATCCTATCAATCGAGATTGAATTAACAGTAGATGAGGGCACAACATCAACCCCCACAGTATCATCAACTGGAAATCTCGATCCACTAGCTCCCATGGCTATCTCGCAGACCCGTGTCTCCCATCCCACTCATCCTAAATGCTCTTAGATTTGGCAATCTTCTTCATTGCTCTATCTTCTTTTCTCTTTCTCTTCTTCTCTCTTCTTTGTTCTTCGGTCTCCTTAACTAGTGTATCTCCTGGGATTGCCCAAATATTAGGTACATAGATAGTAGGAATCACTATCTGCACTACGAGCTCAGCAACCAATAGTCTCTCATAAAGCTTTGTGACCTTTTTCTTAATTTATGCAACCTCAAATATGATATCAGCAACATTAGGTGTCTGCCCACAACTCAAGTGTCGAGTGATCCTCGACTCAAAAGAATTTAGGAACTTTTAGACCCGTCTGCCTTGGCTCTCAAATTATGCATTAATTCAAGTTTTCATACCTCTTTCCATGTGCCCAACCTTAGCCTTCAGCTTGGCTAGTCATGTTATGACCTCAGTCCAAAGTACCTGTAAAATAAGCATAAAACCAGATTGCATGCCTTAAGGTCTGGGTGGCACCAACTAGACTGGTGGTGGGGAAATAGAATTGCTCACTGCATCAGTATGGGAGCCCTCTATCTATGCTTATACCTTGGTAGCCTCCGCTACCACTATAGTATCAGTCTGACTATCCTGAGGAAACAACTCTGCCAAAATATCCAATGCCTGTCTTGCCTATCGGGCTAATGGGGTGGCCGCATCTCTAATCAATTTGAAGTCAAATATCCTTGTGGCCTCAAGCATCTCATCAATTCTAGGGAGTTCCAACACTCTCGCGGCCAGACATAACTGTGCAATCATACAGGAGTAGGCCAATAACACATTCTCACCCCCAACTGCACGATCTTATATCTCTTAGGATAAGAATTTATCTATGTAAAACTCATAGCCTACCATGAAACCAGATATCATAGTTGTTCGGATTAGTCTTAGAACATCATCATCAGTAGTTGGACATAGCCGATGTCGGGCTACTATCTACCAAGCCTTACCCTCAAAGTTGAGGGTACACTTTTTTATTTTCTGTGAGACCACCCTGAGGCCTCCAAAAACCCAAATAGTGTTTTTCCCATTCTAGGATATATGCTCTGCTATCCACCAAAAAATAACTATCTTATCTTTAGAACCTAGCATTCTCTGAGGTATCTTTCTTATCTCTCCCATTCTATAGTCCATCTTACTAGTGTTGATCAGAACCTGATACTCTGGTCCATACAAGAATCTGCCAATGGTCCGAGGGAAAATATCAACCCGAACGCCCTAAATCACAAGTGATGTGATAGGCTCACCATTCTTCCATAGTGGACCCTATGGGTATTGCCTTTGAAGCTCACCTTTATATATTGCATAAAATTCATGGACAGAGACTTCACCATATTTTCTGAGCATTTTCATCATCCACTCAAATTTGTACTGCCAAAAGCACTCCTTAAAACCAAGTAATTTTGTCATCCCAGTGGTAGTTAATCTTCGCTCTGAATATATTACTCTTTTATATTGCTACCCAAAAGTCAGAATAGCCTACTATTAAATATATCTTATATATTGGAGCACCTCTATCATTCAACGATGGACTCTGGTGAAGTGGTAAGTGCAAGCAAGGGATCCTGTTGATCTATTGAGGTCGGATCTACCTCTTTTGGCCCTTAAGATTTACCAGAACTAGCCTCTGCTGAAGTGGATTCAGCGTCGTCATCCTCATCATCATCTGCAGGCTGTGGTGTGTGGGGAGGAGAAATGGTAGGGCTCTTCCTCCTCAGGCCTTTTGGTGGTGATTCTGACTCTTAGGCCACAACTTTCTTGACTTTTGCTTTTTTAGTTCCTTTCCCTTTTGTAGAAGCTTTTCCCGTGGTGGTTTCCTTATATAATTCTCCACTTCTATGAGTGGAAACCTCAAACTCACACTACAACATTTTTGGTCTAAGGCCACACTAAATCTTGACAACACTTGTAAAGTGTTGTTGAAAATATTTTTGGGCACGCTTTTAAAATGTAGCCTTAATTTTTAGCTTTAAGCCAAGATAATTTTGACAATGTTTGTAAAGCATTTTCTTTAATGCTCTAGGCTACACTTTATAAGTGTTTCCACATCATTATATAATCGGCAACGCCTTTTACCAATATGGTTACACTTTTAAAGTATTTTATTTTTATAATTTTAAAACAACAATTAACAAGTGTTGCCTTATAAATTTTCTAAAATTTACAATAAAATATAATATTCCTTCAATTTTTAACACTAAAACATTATATCCTCTCTAATATATTTTATTCCCTCCAATTTCTAATTAAACAAAACAAATTATAAAACATAAACACTCATTAACTCTAAAAAAATAATTCTCTCAACTAAAAATTCCCACAACTCTCATAAACATTAAGCTCAAAACTAACATAAACAGACATTCTGACAAACCATCACCTTTACTCCCCAAAAATAATGTCTCCAAAAATAATGTTTACTCATGGTTATCACGATTCTGAAAATTTCAAACCCTTAAAATTGCATACCAGTTAAACAAAAGTCATTTTTGGAGCCCATAACCTTTTGAAGCTTGGTATTTCCCTTTTAAACCCTTGTATTTTGTTCAATTAATCAACTCTAAAAATGAATT
Source organism: Capsicum annuum (assembly GCF_002878395.1). Taxonomy (NCBI): domain Eukaryota; kingdom Viridiplantae; phylum Streptophyta; class Magnoliopsida; order Solanales; family Solanaceae; genus Capsicum; species Capsicum annuum. The sequence goes on along the minus strand of NW_025844172.1, from coordinate 9,247 downwards.
AGTTGTATTATTCAGTCTTATATTCAATTGCTTTGGCAATTTACTACTGATAAGATGCTTCAATTATAATTATCATCCCAGATTAAAGCAATAACTCAAGAATTGAAGATTTTCCCAGAATTAGTGTTACTGTCAATAATTATATTGGAACTTTTTTTTGTATTTGCAAAATTGGCTGCAGAATTGGATTTCCTCCAATTGACTTCCTCAAGTAAGTTCTGATTGACCCTTTTCTTCTTATTTTCTTCTTGTTTCTGAGCATGCCTACATTTTATGATGAATCGCTTGTATGATTTGGGCAAATAAAAAAAATTTATGATTTGGGCAAAGAGAAACTTGATACACAAAATAAAGATTGAAAGATATCACATAGCTGGAAATAGAGATTAAAAGAAGTTTAGTCCAAATCAGCAACTAGTTCTAGAAAATAGTTATAACTGCCAATTAGTTAGATAGTTTTTACTATTCACTATTCATTCTCAATTATGTTAAACGTTTGTTACAAATGTATTCTTAGTGTATTCTATTTTCATTGATATATATATAGAACATGTAAAACAAAGGATCATAATAAGAAATATCAGTTTTTCTTCTAAAATTCTCTCTATTTAATTCTTTTCTTTCTCTTCTCTCTTCTTCTCAATTCATCATGTTGAGCTAAAATCTTGAACCCAGTTCCTGAAACAACCCATAAATCTCGATTTATCCTCTATAACTATAATATTTTTGTAACATTGGTGTCAAATCCAGTCAAGTTCTTAGCAACCATAATAAAAATAGCAAGATCCATTGATAGTTCTCCAGTTGAAATGAGGGAAATAAGGGATATGCTACAAAAACTAACAATGGATATAGGAACTTTGATAGAGAAGGTCACTAACTCAAAAAGATTGGATCAAGTAGTGATGGAATTGAAAAAGCAGTTAGTGCAATCTGGACAAAATAGGAGGGAGAAATCTCCTATGGATAGAGCAGGTCCCTTTGAAGCTCGACGTTTAGAAGAAAGAGGACAAGATAAAAGCCCTGCAAGATATAACACTCACAACTCCAATTTTGCAAGATGGTCGAGAATGGATTATTTGAGATTTTTTAGGGATGATTTATGATCCTGGTTGTTCATATTTGAATAATTCTTCTCCATGGAAAATATCGATAATGAGGATAAGGTTTCTGTTGTAGTTTTGCTATTGAAAGGAGAAGTCATTCAGTGGCATCTATCATTTATGAAGTATAGGCAATATTTGCAACTGCCTACATGGACTGAGTACATTATGACTATGGTAGGTAGGTTTGGTACTAACTTTGATGACCCTATGGAGGAGCTGAAAAAGATCAAACAAGTGGGGAGTGTGAAAGAATATAGACTGTATTTGAGAAGTATTTGACTAGGGTCAAATTATCTGAAGAAAATGCTACTAGTTGTTTGATGAGTGGTGAGTTTTCCACTTATTCTAACTCATTATTCATGCACATTACCTTGTTTTGAATGAACGAATGAGACAAAATCCATGGATAGATGCACTAATACCAACTCTTTGCAGGCATAGAGTTGAGGAGACCAAAGATGAGAATTGGAGCTAAAAATGATAAAAAGGGAGCAAAGAAGAGTGAAGCTGAAGACCTGAACTACATCAGCCTCCATTACCATGACTGTGGTTCTCTATCCATAGTTGAAGTCAGTTAAGATGGTTAGAGTAATGCAGTCACTACATACAACCACAATCGCATGGTCGCGGCCATGGATATTTGTGCGCGATCACAGTTAAGAGGGAGTATGCCCAAGGGTAGATCTTTTAAAGCACTTGGACGCATTCCAAGCCATATTTAAGAAAAAATCCCTTTCACTTTAGGATAGCTTAGCTCATAAGATATTTTTGAATTCAAGACTTGAAACCCTAATCTTGGCAAGTGTGTAATTAACTTTGAAGGCTAAATTTCTTAGACTTTTTGTGAAGAATTAATGCTTTGGATAATCCTTATGGTATATCTCTCTTTACTTTCTTCATGAGTATCTAAGTAATTTAGTCTTGGGATTATGTTGAACTAGAGTGTAATTATTTGTGGTTATTGTTGTGTTTGTATAGATTTCAGCTTTTGAGTATGGATTCCACTATTTCTTAAGCTAACGGATTGGAATTTGATGGGTGAAAACCCCAAATATCCAAATGGGTTTGACGGGTGAAAGCCCCAAACTCTACAATCTTTATCATCCCAGAAAAAGGGATGAAGGTGACCATTAGGTAACCCATAATATCCTCTAAATAGGGTTATAAGGGGACAAAGCAATGATGGACAATTGAGCCTATGGTTTACTACCTTTTGCAATCTTAGAAATAAGTGTATTAGGGGTGTAATAATTTCAATAGCATTATCCAAGAAATAGGGATGCTTGATTAAGGTTTGGGTGATTTTGAAAATGTATACACTTGTTAGGTGCTCGAAAGAGTCAATGGGTGAAATCATTGCGGTTTTGTTGAAATATTGACCCCAATGAACTTTGACCTAGACTATCCTTTATTCAACAACTAAATTTCATGATGAACCAATATCAACCCACATGCATTACCTCTAGGTAGACATAATCCCCAGATTTCCCTAAAATCTTAAATTCTAAGTAAAAGTTTCATTCACCAAGTGCGTGTTAAAGTCGATTTAGAAGAATTCTAAAGCAACTCCCCCTATTTTATTCTATATGTCATTTTTATTAGCATTTTGGGTAATCTCTTAGTAATTTGAGCATCCATAGGGTTTGAAGTCTGTAGTTCACTCCTCGAGATTAGACCCTAATTTAAATTGGGTTACTTGACAATGACTACCTTATCCCTAATTATGGAAGTGAGTTCAGAATTATCAAAATGGCACCATTGCCAGGGAGTGAAATATAGATTTCACTTGTGTGGTGTTATTTTTACTTGGGAGTATTCGAAGTGTCGTACATTATTTTCTTTGTTGTTTTTGGATCTTTTGTAGGTAGTCTTAGCATAACCAAAACTATGAGTGTAGGCACCAATCATGTGGAGTCCTTTGATATACCCACTCATGGAGAAAGATACTTAAATGGTGGGAGTCATATGAGTGAAAACCATAACCCACCTCACCATGGGAGCGGGACATTTCATATGACTAGTGTCATTCTTCATGTGTTACAAGTAAAGAGGTTATACGAAGGCCAAGCCCATGAGGATCCATATGTTCACTTAAAGAATTTTTTGGAAGTTTGTACTTATTTCAACATTTCTCGTATGACTCAGGAGTCCTTTTAGCTTTGGCTTTTTCTGTTCTCACTAATGGTTGAAGCATTGTTATGGTTCTGCACACTCCTTATGGCTTCACTCACTTCATGGAAGGATCTCACAAAGGAGTTTTTAGATCAATACTCTTCTCCATCCAAGATGTGTCACCTGAGATATGAAATTATGAACTTTAACAAAAGAGACAGGGAGCCATTTCACAAAGTATAGGAGAGATTTCATAGGATGTTAGCCAAATGTCCAAACTATGAGATTTCGGTGAAGACACTTCTCCAAATATTATATCTGGCACTAGATCCTTTGAATCAAATGGTGGTAAAAAATATGCCGGAAGGTTCTCTCTTAAACTTGCATTTCCATGTGGCTACAAAATTATTAAGAGAGGTAACTAAACACAATCAGGAATGTCACACCCGAGACATCAACATTTCAACTATCCCTCCAACCAAGCCCATGATTAGTAGAGAACAAAAAAAGTGGGATAAGGATCAAGAGCAAACCATAGCAAAGATCTTGACCTAACATGAGTTCCTAACCAAGTATGTCATGGGTGCACCCGTGAAAATGAAAAACCCCATGACAATAAAATCCAATTATGAAGATAAGAAAGCTAGGAGAATAGAGGAAGAAAATTAGTACCAAGATAACCACTCGGAGGGTTCTTATTCCGCCTACCATTGGCATGGTGGGAATCAAGGTTGGATAAATTGTGGTGGTGGTCGAGCTTAGAGAGATCGGGAACATGAGTCAAACCCCATTGACACAGATAGAGGTAAAACAGAGGATCTCCTTGAAAGAATTTTGAACAAAGTTGAAGGAATGGATAAAATGGTCTGCGAATTAACAGAGAACTTTGTCTCGCTCTCTAAAATGGTGGTCTCCCATTTCGTCTCTATTAAAGAATTAGAAAATAAAATATGACTAGCCTTTGCATATCTAGATGCTAAACCCTAAGGGGACTCCACTAGTGGCACAATTGCCAACCTCTAAAATGACGATCAAATCTTGGAGATACATGTGGAGGTAAAAAGACAAAGGTAGATCACATGATAGAGGAATTGAGTAGAATGATGTCCAATACCCGATCGAAAGAGAGGATGTCCCAAAGTCTAATTTATAAAGAGGTGGAAAGCATTGTTGGAAGGTTAATTGATGAAGGGGAGTTTGAAGGGTTTGATGGGTGAAAGCCCTAAACTCTAGTAACCTTTATCATCCTCGAAATAGGGATGAAGGTGAACATTAGGTAACCCATAACATCCTCTAAAAAGGGTTATAGGGGAACAAAGCAATGGTGGACAATTGAGCCTATGGTTTACTACCTTTTCTAATCTTATAAATAAGTGTATTACGAGTGTAAATCATGTCAAGAGCATCATCCTAGAAATAGCGATGCTTGATTGAGGTATTGGGTGCTTTTGAAAATATGTACACTTGTTAGGTGCTCGAAAGAGCCAGCGGGTGAAATCGTTGCAATTTTGTTGAAAGATTGATCCGAATGAACTTTGACCTAGCCTATCCTTTAGTTAACAACTAAATTTCGTAATGAACCAACATCAACCCACATGTATTACCTCTAGGTAGACATAATCCCCAGATTTCCCTAAAATCTTAAATTCTAAGTAAAAGTTTCATTAACCAAGTGTGTGTTAAAGTAGGTTATGAAGAATTCCGAAGAAACTCCCCACATTTTATTCCACATGTCCCTTTTATAAGAATTTCAGGTAATCTCTTAGTAATTTGAGCATCCATAGGGTTTGAAGTCTATAGTGCACTCCTCGAGATTTGACCCTACTTTAAATTGGGTTACTTGACAACCACCGTCTCACCCATAATTATGGGAGTGAGTTGAGTGCTATCATTGTTACATTAGGGTTTTGAAACATGACATAAAAATTGCTTTGAATATTACTCAACCTACATCACTTTCACAGGTGTATAAGAGTGCAAAAATGGAAAAAGCATATCTTACTACTATCAAACCATCCAGTGGATTCCATAGGCTCAACATATCTAAGAGCTCAACTGAGCACAGGTTGCAGAGTAAATTAGGACTATTACCAACTCTAACTGCTGGCTATGTAGGACCATAAAAAAGTGTTAACAGGATAACATTGATTATTGAAGAAGTGAATGACATGAGATCTAAAGGTCTTTGTTACTTCTGTGATGAGAGGTACACTTTTTGTCATAAATGTAAGACTATTAAGTAGTTTTACTTAGTTGAAATAAAGGAGCAGGATGAGGTGGTGATTACTAGATTTTTGAAATGGTAGACCCTAAAGAAAGTCAAGAAGTGGAGATGACCAACACAATGGAGCAACTGGAAATTTCTATTCATGCTTTAATTGGTTTCTTAGGATATAGGACCGTAAAAGTGACTGGCTATCACTTTAAAAAGCCTTTACCCATCTTGATTGATACTATAGCTCACACAAATTTATTGAACCTGAGTTAGTACAATAATTGGGGTGCCCTATCAGATTAGTTCTTCCTAGAAAAGTTACAGCAACCAATGGAAATGACATGCAAGTTGACAAGATGTGCACTATATCTTGGTTGTTACAAAGAGCTGAGTTTTTTGCTAATTTCTTATTGTTACCACTAGGTTGGGTTCAATGGTTGCTCACCTTGGGGATATTAAAATGAATTTCAAGAAACTCACCATGGAATTCTACTACAAAGGGAAGAAGCATTGTCTCAGAGGTATAGAAAGTTAAGTCACAGCCTTTGGAGCTAGAAAAATAGCTAAGTTTTTAGGTAATCAGTCTCACCTATGCATGATCCAAGTAGTTACTTCTGCGAATAGTGATGTATAATGGTATGCCATTGAAACTAAGAAACAACCTGGAATAGATACAAGGTTATTAAGTCTATTGGTGTAGTTTTAATCTTTGTAAACAACTCAGTTACCACCCTCTAGAGGTGTTTTTGATCATAGGATTGTGATACACCATAGTACTGAACTTGTAAACAAGATACCATATAGATATCCATCTATGAAAAAGGATATCATTGAAGGGTTAATACAATAAATGTTGAATCAAGGGATTATACAACCTAGTTATGATCCTTTTGCTTCTCCTATTATTTTAGTTGCGAAGAAGGATGGTTCTCGGAGGATGTGTGTAGACTATAGATATTTAGATAAACATACTATTAATAACAAGTTTCCAATTCCAATCGTTGAAGACTTGTTAGATAAGTTAGCAGGATCCAAGATCTTTTCTAAGATTGACCTCAGCTCTGGTTACCATCATCTAAGAATGGAAGAGAAGGATGTACCTAAAAAAGCTTTTAGAACATACTCAAGTCATTTTGAATATTTGGTTATTTTCTTTGGTTTATCAAATTCACTAGCAACTTTCCAAGGACTTCTGAATTTTGTATTTCAATCCATCCTGCAGAAATTTGTCTTAGTCTTCTTTGATGATATCTTTGTATATAGAAAGACCTTGGAAAATCACTTGATGCATCTTACAGCTAGTTTTGAAGTTATGATGCATCACCATCTGTTTGCTAAAGAAAGTAGATGCTTCTTTAGGGTGTTGAGAATTGAGTATCTTAGCTATTTTATTACTGAGCATAGAGTGTCTACTGATCCTCAAAAGGTGAATGTTATGCAGAATTGGCCTGTTCCTACTACTCTTAAGCAATTAAGAGGATTTTTGGGATTAGCCGGCTATTATAGGAGGTTTATCCAAGGATTTGGTATAATTTCTAGACCATTAACTGAACTCTTAAAGAGGAATAATTTTAAATAGTCTAATGAAGCAGTTACTACATATGCAACTCTTAAGGAAAGACTTACTCAGGCTCTTGTTTAAACTTTACCTGATGCTACTAAGCTCTTTATTACAGAAAATGATGCAAATCGGACTGGTATTGTATTTTTCTTATACAAGAGGGCCATCTATAAGATCCCACAAAGTTTCCTCATAGTCTGAGTCTTAGAGTGTGTTAAGTGAAGTATAATTTCCACCCTAAAAGATTGAGAAGTGACTTCCCAAGTGATTGGTACTTAAACCGTATAGAATTGAATTATCTTTCCAATGATACCAATTTTGTCCAAATTTGGAATCGAGGTGAAAAGTTATGGCCGTTTTACTAAGAGTTATTAGAACCGCCCAGGTACAACGGACGATCTGACGGACAGTCGAGTCTGCGACGGGCCGTTTCTCTGCCTGTCACAACCAAGGTAGTAACTCCCTTTTCTGTCCCAAGTATGATGGCTAAAATAATGGACCGTCAAGGCTGCGATGGACCATCACTGGGACCATCGCGCTCAGGCAGTGTGGCCTCATCCTGGCCAATGTGCGATAGACAATTCGATGGACCGTCAATCCAAGATATGAACCATTTCTTCGACCGTCACACCGACGCAGAATGTTCTTTTTTTTACCAATATGTGATGGATGACCCAACAGACCGCCAGGCTAGCGATGGACCATCGCTTCGACCGTCGCAGCCCTCGTTTAGTATTTTTAAGTCATTTTAAAAAGGGGCTTTTGGGTATTTTTCCCTTTTAACCCTCAGATATATTCCAAATGAACCTGATAGCCTCATTATCTCCCAAAACATTCAAAGTCTAGTGTTTATTCCTCGATAGCAAATCTAAAACCCTTCTCCCAAAAATCCAAGAACTCACCATAGATTCTATAAATTAATTTGATACTTGAGTTCCCCAAGTTTGAGGGTTGCAGGAACCCTCTCTCAAGAGTGAGAAGAATACCTTAGAGAAAGTTTGTTCATCCAATTTCATAATCAAAGGTATGTGGGGTTTTGAACAAGGGTAATCCATTCACCCTTGTGCCCAAAGGCTTATTCAAACTACAATTTTCTGCAATTTATGAGATTTTACATGAAATTGAATTGAGGTTTTTCACCCATTGTTATTGGTTGCAAGCTTTTGATGTTTCCCATGAATTGAGAGTCTAATGACATGATTTTTACATATTTTCTTGAGAAATTATAGCTGGGTCTATACCCCATGATTTTAATCCTTGAGAAGTTAATAGTTGAATTGTTTGAGATATTGAAGTATATGAGTATGTTGAGATTATAAGTTGAATTTCTGAAAATTCTAGATTTCTATATAATTTATGAATCTATATGCTATCTAATATGCATTTTGATGAGTTTTAACTTGAGATTGAATTATGGGTCACTAAGCCCTACTTGAGACTTGCAATTTTATGAACTTTCATGCTATAAGAACCCATGATTTAAGTATTTTGAGATTATTGAGAAATTTTTTGATCTAATGGTCATAGAGATTTAAAATCCACTTCATTACATGAGATTATAGATTTGATTATTGGGTTTTTATGAACCATGAAATTATTTTGAAAGTGGATTATTATGAGATGAGCGAGATAAACTAAAGGGAGTAGTATTTAGCATCAAGTTGGGTAAGTTACTATGGTTTCTTACCCCAGAACTACGTGCCACCGTAGGCTTAAGATTTTGGGCCTGAGGCCTAGATGATTGGACCCGAGGCCAAGATAAGTGATCTCTGAATTGAGGTTATACTCCTTGGCAAGTGTATGATGCCTCTCCCCAATGTGAGGTTTCTTCCTTAGGAGGACAAGACGTTGGACTTCATGTAGCTCACATGGTTTATGTTGGTTAAGAGAACCTCCCTAAGACTAAAATTATTTTCCCTTGATATAAGTATTTTCTCTAAAGCTTTGAGATAAGTTATTTTCCTAAACTAGAGTATCTTTCTATTGAGATAGAATGTTTTCCCTAAAGCTTTAAACGAGATTATTTCCTAAAGTGAATGCAATTCCTTCAAGTATGTTTCAAATTATCTCTGAAAAACGAAAAGAATTAAAAATAAGAATAGAAAGACTAAATTATAATATATTTGCCGGAGTAAGTAAAAATTCAATAGATACACAAAAAGATGAAATATCAAAATTAGAATCACAAATAGATAGCTTAGAATATATATATCAACATGAACTATTCACAATAAAATGAACAAAGAAGAATTT
>NW_025844171.1:0-1186 GCF_002878395.1 Capsicum annuum | reverse complement strand
AGTATTGCCACTTGCTTCTTATTTATATATTTCAAATATAAGATCTATAATAAAATTCCAAATTTGTTTTGGTCTGAAATGATTTAATTTCTCCATTTAAATATATTTGTATTACAATAATTTTATCTCAATTAATTGGTTGACTCAAAACTTTAAAAAATATCTCTACCAGGTTTTTTTTCCTCAATGTCTTTACTTTAAAGTATTTATACATTCACTTACTCAGAATATATTTTTGTGCAAGGTCTAAAATAATCTATTCTTGCTAAGTGCTAATATGTCCAATCTATGGCCACTCCTGTAGTTTATTCCTTCTCTGCCTTTCTTTGCCCTTACCGGCCCGTAATGAACTATTTCACTTAATCGGAATATACTTTTCTCACAAAGTCTAAAATAATATAATTTGAATTAATGCTTACCTTTATTCATTTTTTTTTTAAAGAATTTGTTGCATTCAATAACGAATGTAAGAATGTTAATTTTTAAAGACAAAATAGAGATATTTATTCTACATTATTTTTTGTTGAATAAATTATTTTTTAAGTAATTGAAAAATATTAAAAGTTTAGGGGCTAGATCAATAAATTTAGATTAAAACATACTCCCTCCGTTTAAAAAAGAATGAACTACTTTTCTATTTAGTCCGTTTAAAAAAGAATGATCCCTTTCTTTTTTTGGCAAAACTTTAATTTCAACCTTCCACGTGGCATGTTTAGGACCACAAGATTAAAGGACATTTTGGTACATTTGCCACAACTTCAATTTAAGGTCATAAGATTCAAAAGTCTTCTTTATTTTCTTAAAATTTGTGCCAAGTTAAAATAAGTCATTCTTTTTTAAACGGAGGGAGTAACTCTTATCATCAATTGCTCGGTAAAAAATATGAGCTATGTGTATATCATTAATAAACTAGCAACAATGTAAATATTATCAAAGGAAATTATCTTGATGGACTTAAGGTCAAACTATTACATCAGGAATTGATACATTGTAATGGGTATGGATTCTCAAAACTCAATTACATTGTCTCAGATTATATTCTTACACTAAGATATGGATTCTTCCTTAAAATATATCTAGGTGGCAATTCTGTCTCAATAAGAGCATTTTCACTTGTGGATTCACACTGCTGTCTCAGTAGTGTACTTTGGTTTTTTATATTTTGACCGTTTTATCCCTTTTCATA
>NW_025844170.1:0-1276 GCF_002878395.1 Capsicum annuum | reverse complement strand
GTAGTTTAGGTTTCTTTATTATTATTATTATTATTATTATTATTATTATTATTATTATTATTTATTATTATTAATAAAATAAAAGTAATTAAAAACTAATAAAATATAATATAAGCTAATAACTAGTCTTAGGAATATGATTAAGAAAAATTAATATCACAACATTCTTTATTAAAAGTTGAAAGAAGAAAACAAATATAATTTAGAAAAAATTCTTTTTTTTTCTAAAAAAAAAAGAAATAAATAAACAATAAAATGAAAACTTATTTAAAATGTGACTCTATTTTTTTGTAATTTTCAGAATTTTTAACAAACTTCAAAGAATAAGATAAATTTAAAATGCCTAAAAAAAAATTAATTGAACATTGAAATGATATAAAAACATTAGGTTTCGGTCAAAATTAGGTGTTTACAGAATGCCCCTCTTTGCTTGGAAATTTGAAGGATTTTCAAGCAAAGAAGTAAACATGACTAATTTCTGGCCCAACCCTTTATTCAATATTAATACGTAAATAATTGGGAAAGAGGTGTGACCGAGCCCTGGCTTTGGGCATCCTACATATCTCGGGTTATAACAGAATCAGGTCACGTGTAGTTCCAATGAGTGTAGAAATGAGTGGAAGAATTGGAGAGTCGAGTTGAGGTCCGTCGAGTTTCCGGTTCGTTGCTTCTTTTATTACATCAAAAATAAAACTGGAAACAAAAGTACAAGGTCCTATCTATTCTATTTGTCTTGATCCTCTTGCTTCCGATCTTCCTCTTGGATCTTCAGTTATTACCTCACCTTCTTCTAGTGGATACCTTGATCTCAAAATTTTGATCTTGAAATTAAGATTTGAGACTTGAACTTGAAACTTGGATTGAGTCATTGATATTCTACCAAAAGAACAGTTCATAGAATACTTTGGATGCTTGTTCTCCTGATCAGAAGCTGAAAAGATGTCTCTTGAGATATTGGGCCGCTATGGATGCAAAGCTGACTCTAACTATCTTCAAACTGACCATTCTTCTATATTTTAATCGGAGATGAAATTTCATTCTTGGATAGACCTGTGCTTTGCGGAAAACCTGCAAGCCATCAAAGAAGACGAAACAAACAAACAAAATTTTCTGCCCCAGTTTATACTAGGAAAATTTTGTGAGTTATTAGAAAAGCTATAATCTAGTTTAAAAAATAAATAAACGAATGAATAGAAATTTAGGCTAGGAGTGCGATAAAATAAGAACCCTATTCTTAATAATATGATCAAAGGAAGTTATGCCTAATGAATGCATG
>NW_025844169.1:0-3370 GCF_002878395.1 Capsicum annuum | reverse complement strand
AAAAAATTTGGTTCTTGCCCATGGCCGTGAGACTCATATGGAACTGCCCATGGCCGTGAGACTCAAATGGCTCTTCTCGTCAAATGGGTCAAATTAAATTTTATTTTATTTTTGGTTAAGGGGTCAAATTGAATTAGTATGTGTTAAAGTCACAGATGTACTAATATTTTAACCATACCAATTTTGTTTTTTTAATAATTTTTTTTTTTTTGGCCGAGTGGTTATTTTATTTAATCACTCCAAAATACATACATATCCATCACTAAGGCCATTTTATTTAATCACTCCAAAATACATACTTACCAAATTCAAAAGTAGTAAAAGAATTATAAGTATCATTTAATAATTATGCGAATACTCGATATCGAGGGGCATGCCTATAATATATATTATTTTTTGTCTTTATTTACGTGACACAAATATGATTTAGATAATCAATCATATTTTTTTTATAAATTTTAGATATTCTAAGATGTTAACTATTGTAATTTTAAAATAATATATGTTAATCTCCTAACCAAACTTTTATGGTATTATTAATCAATTATACTTTAAAAATAATTTAAATTTTTAATTATTATGATTTATAATATTTTTTCTTCTATTTCAATCAAAGTGGCACTGTTATAACTTCTTGTACAAATATTTTATATCTTTTAAATTTTTTAAGTTGTTAATTATTATGATTTATCGTATTTTTTATGATTTTTCTTGAAATATGTAACAAATTAAGAAAATAAGATAAATAATCTAAAGCGGAGGATAAATGACCAATGAAATTGTGTCAAAGCAGACAAAAGGTCAACATATCTTCTTTGGCTATTTTTCATTGGCCCTTTGTCCTTTACATATAGTAAAATTTACAATAAAAAAGTTTTATATATATATAATAAATTAAAGGAGAATAGTCTAACATGAGGTTATGTCAAACGTGACTTCGATAAAAAATTATTTTGTATATTATTTATTAATCGAAAAAGGGTCAAAAATACCCCTAAACTATTTGAAATAGAGCAAATTAAAAATACTCTTTGTTAATTTTTTGGATCAAAAATACCCCCTGTTAAATTTTTAGCTCGATATAATAACCCCTCTCTAACGAAATAACACCAAGTATGTCGTATGGACAAAAAAATATCACTTGAACAATCCACGTCAGCATCCACGTGAAAAATTCCCTCATTTTCATTTAAAATTCTTTTAAAAAAGCCCAATTCAATATTAGGTAGTTTAATCAAGAAAAAGAAAAGAAGTAATCTTTTCACTAGAAAATTCTACAAGACATGATTTTGAGCAAAATCAAAAACCTAAAAGCAATGAATAAAAGAAGTGAAATTACCATAGCGAGTAATTTCGATATTGGTTGAAGATCGCTCTTCCTCAATATCCAACAAATAAAAATAGCTAAATTTGACCAAAACGTCATTTCAAAATAATTAAAAAAAATATGAAAAAATGTCATCTCCTAAAATATGTAAATAATTGATTCAAATAATATAAATAATAATATCAAAAAATAAATATTTATCAACAATATAATTGAGGAAATCAAAACAAATGTAGAATGCTTATCTAAAAGATATCTTCCCTAAAACAAATAATAATATCAAATAAAAATAAATATTTATGATTTTATTACAATTGAATAAATTCAGAAAGTATTACAAGAAAAATCAATTAGAGAATAACTATTTTAATCAAGCAACTTATATGCATAAAAATATATGACCAAAGAGTCATTTTGAAAAATAATATTATGAAATAAATGGCATTCCTTAACATATGTAAACAGTTAATTTAAATAGTATAAATAATAATATTATAAAAATAATTATTTATCATTTCATTAAAATTAAGTAAATCAAAAACGTATTACAAGAAATATCAATAAGAAAGATCAATTCAATTAGTAAATAATCAATCAAGCAATTTATATGTAAAATATTATTATATCCAAAGAATATTCAAAATATCATGAAAAACCCCAAATATTTAAAAAATTAATTTAAATAATATAAATAATATAATTTAAAAAAAAATATTTATGTTTCACTATAATTAAGTGAATCAAGAAAGTATTTTACATGCATAAATGAAAACTTTCATCTTCATATTTAGAGAGTTCATCTAAACAAAGAGTAAATATGCTATTCGAAATTGAAAAGTAGAATATGTAATTTTTTATGATCTTTTTACATTTTCTTTAGAGTGGCATTGCCACACATATTATAGATTAATTTAGATCACAATATATTATCTAATATTGACCTGCATCAAGACAGTACTAATTCTAGTATATTATGAAAAAATAAATTATTATTTTGATATATCCAAATATTATTCAACTTGCTCATTGACAACCTTCTTTTTATAGTAAGCATTAAAATGTATTTGTTTGAAAAATATTTACTTTTGTATGTAATTAAATTATTTCAAGATCATATAACAGTCCTAGGATCATACTCTCTAGACCAATTATCCTATAGAAGTGGCATACTGTATTCAGAGAAAAACTAAAACATTTACCAGTAAATAGTGATTAATAACATAAAAAGACTTTAAAAATTAGGAGTATATATCGGTAATTAGCGATTAATAATATGTTTTAACAATAATTTGTCAATTATCATTAAAAACGACATTTGCAATAAATATCTAATTTATCGATCATTTATATCAAATGGCATTATTTTCGCATCATTTTCGCTAAATATCGCAAAAATCAATGACACTTATAGCAAATGTCAAATATATTCGACGTTTGCGTCAAATGTCACTATTTTATCGACATTTTTGCTGAATGTCGCAAAAATCAACAATAGTTACAGAAAACGTCAAAAATATTCGACGTTTGCATCAAATGTCACTATTTTATCGATATTTTTGCTAAATGTCGCTAAAATCAATGACATTTGCAACAAATGTCCTTATTTTGTTGACATTTTGGATCAAATATCGTTGTTTTTACGACATTTGATGTCAAATATCATCTTTTTTACGACATTTGTTATCAAATGTCATTGTTTTGCGACAATTGGTCATAAACATCAAGAAATTCTTTATTTTCCGACATTTATTTCAAATGTCGCCAAATAAGTGTCGTCGTATCTCCACTTTCTTGTAGTGTAAGTACTAAGAATTCATTAATATGCATGTTGAAATGTGAATTTATCAGAAGAAGGCCACTTTTTTCAACGAAAAAGATGAATATTAACTATGAAACCTACTTTTTTCAACGAAGAAGATGAATATAATATGAAGCCCACTTTTTTTCAATCTTGTATTTTCAAGGAAAGAATATGAATATTATATGGAGACTCAAATTTCAATAAAGTTTTGAAATATTGAGTATTATAATGGAGAAAGAGAG
>NW_025844168.1:0-4095 GCF_002878395.1 Capsicum annuum | reverse complement strand
GGGAAACATAAATAGAAATGCCATAACATTCAAGACAATAACATAACTGATAAAGATATAACATCTGAATGGGGTATCAAAATACCCAAAAAAAAACTAAAATAATGTGATAGTCTGGAAAGCCTCTAACTGACTAAACTAGCTGAATGCGGATTTGATGGGACATTTCCCCAAATAACTCCAAGTAATAAATTACTTAATAAGATAATAAATAAATGATCACGTACTCAAGAGATGAGGAATCACTTGTAACTCTGACTGCTGAGATTGGAATGCTAATGATGCTCTGGAACTCGTGTCTCTGAACCTTTGGTATAAGACATTATAGCGCAAATGCGTTAGTACTTTGAATGTACTTGTATGCATGAGTGGTAGGCTAAATGCATGGGGTTCATATGCATGAACAATACTGACTAACTGACTATTATGAATGTGAGAATACATGCATGAATACATAGTAACTATATCTGAGATCATGATAACATGAATTTACTGGTAACTAACTTGAATGATATCTGAGTTCTATTGATAGATATGACTGATAACATGAGTGACTATATCTGACACTCCTAATTTTGATGGAACTAGCTACGTTTTGTACTATTTTGAGTTGACTGTATCTACCAGTCCTAAATTCTGTTACTGAAATTATGGGAAGTAGTTATCTAATCGACATACCCCTAATACACCATTATGGATGAGTTGGGGTCAATTCTATAACCCCAATTAGAAGGGTGTCAATACCGCACAACTAATAAGGACAAGTTGTGGGTGACCCTCATCTGATAGTGTACCCTAAAAGAGAATGGTGGGACCTTTATTTCATATTATTTATTCACCTCATGAACCCTCATCTGACAGTGTTGATATCTTAAACTATGCTGGCTGCATAGTTTTGGAATGCAAGGATGACTTCTAAGAATCACACCCTCATCTGATAGTGTGCATTCCCATCC
The DNA here is from genome assembly GCF_002878395.1 of Capsicum annuum. Classification (NCBI taxonomy): domain Eukaryota; kingdom Viridiplantae; phylum Streptophyta; class Magnoliopsida; order Solanales; family Solanaceae; genus Capsicum; species Capsicum annuum. Next base: position 3,139 of record NW_025844168.1, on the reverse strand, counting down.
CTGGGTTCACTCAGTACAAATTCTTACTCCTATCTTAATAGACACTGAACATGGATTACTGAATTAACTGAATTAGCTGAATTTCATTGACTGATGAAATATTACTGAGATCTGATAACTGATTGAGATTACTGTGATTACTGAGTTTTTCCTGAGTCATGAGATTGATTGAATTCTACTGAAATGGGCTTGAATGAGAGTATCTTGAAATATGACACTGATTCTAGGCACACAACTATATTTTTTTAGTACAAGTACCTCCAGGACTCGATGGAAGAAAATTGACAAGGCATGATATTCTTGAAATCATGACTAACATCAACAATCCACAATACTATAGTTAAAGATATTTCATGGGCATTTGATTATCATAGCTTAGTACGTGAATAAGATAGCATGTATACATGGCATAATTTCATAAGGCTAACTCATGAGAAATCCAACAATAATTTTAATAAATAAGATAACTTGGAAGTCATTTTAGATCACAATTTAGCTATAGTGCATAATTTCTATCCACCTAGGCATTTTATCAAACACCTTACATGCACAAATTAAGGCATAGGTGAAATCATTAACTTTCACAAATCATAAACCACCAAATTCATGGATTTCAATTTATATGCTAACGTAGTTTTCATAATTTTACATTACGATCCCAACATGGGAATCAAAAAACAACCATCACATAACTTGAGCAACCCACAACATAATAATCATGATTTATAACTACAAATAGTGTTTTTGAGCTTTATCGATCAACTGAATCCATAAATCAACACAACGCATACCTTACTTCTAGGTTTAGCAAAGATTAATGGAGGGACTTTCTTGAAATTAAATCCCTAATTGAAACTCTAGCTTGTTCTTGAGAGAAAATTAAGAGAAACTAATATAGTCTGGGTAAAGAATGGATAAATCATGTGTTAGTCAATTTAAATAGGGGTGGGAAATTGACCCTTTTAACCCTGGATGCATTTTTTAATTTCAGTGAAATTTTACCAAATCAGGCCCTTGGCGTGATGCGGAGCTATCGTGCCGTGTCACTAGAATTTGAAAACTGGGAAATTGAGGGATGGCACGACGCAGAGCCATAGTATTGCCACTTTATTTGGGACATGGAAGTTTGGCGCAACACGGAGAAATCACAATGAGATACTAGAATAAGGAAAATTACCATTTTAGCTTGTGTCACGGTGCGCCTCTGGCCAATTTAGCACTATTTTACAATAGGAACATGAAATAGTTATCACTTTTTACCTGGTTATCAGATTTTGGTGAATCTCATATCGATTAAAAGCTTAGCTTGCACCTGATCTACAGCTAGCTCAGCACTCTCAATAGCTAATACCCCCATGATGTCTATAACCTTCAGAACTTGATTGATGAATTCCTGAGGATCTTTATATGAATTAGACCCGAGCAACGATGGAGGATTCATTCAAGTAAAGTCCCAAATCCTGGTTGCAGCTGAATTGGCCACTGGGTTGGTCAGAACAACAGCTGGCCATTCATTCTGAGCGACAACTAACTCAGCAAGTGTACTGAATGCAACTCTAAAATCAGCATGAGAAACATGTTTGCCCAAAGGTTCTTCAGGCTGAGGGGCTGACTGATTCCTGTTTCCTCTTTTAAGAGGTATGTTTTGTAGAGGAAAAGGAGAAATGGGTTAGAATAAGACATTGACTTGAAATTATTCTCACTGGCATGACATGAATACTGAAAGAAAGGAAACTGTTCCTAAAACATCTCATAGCCTTTTGTACATAAATGTCGTGCGCAATACACCCATGCACAAGACTCTACTAGATATGGCTTTCAGACTTCCTAGGACACTATTGAACCTTCGGCTCTGATATTAAGTTTCTAATACGCCAGATCTGGAACCCAGAATGCTACACGATGCTCATGATGCTGAAGGACCACAAGCTAACCCATAACTGATATCTGCACCTGTATACTGCATACTATACTGTATGATTGCAGAAACATGAATTGAATGGACCAATGGTTCAAGACTTTAACATAAATGATAAAGATATAACATCTGAATATGGTATGAAATACCCCAAACAAAACTGAAATAACATGATACTCTAGAAAGCCTCTAACTAGCTGAACTATCTGAATGAGGAGTTGATAGGAAATATCTCCAACTAACTCCAACTAATAAATTACTTACTAAGATAATAAATTAATAATCATGTCCCCGAGAGATGAGGACTGACTCCTAACTCTGATTGCTGAGACTGGACTACTACTGATGCTCCGGAGCTTGTGTCTCTGAACTTAAGTTATAAGACACCTTAGTGCAAATGCATTAGTACTTTGAATGTAGTGGTATACATGTGAGGTAGGCTGAATGCATGGGGTTCATATACATGAACAATACTGAATAACTGACTAATATAAATGTGAGAATACATGCATGAATACATAGTTACTATATCAGAAATCATGATGACATGAATTTACTAGTAACTAACTTGACTGATAACTGAGTTCTGATGACTTATATAATTGATAACATTAATGAATGTATATCATAGTCTTAAATCTAATGGAACTAGCTAATATCTGTACTATTCTAAGTTGACTGTATCTAATAGTCCTGAATTCTGTAATTGAAACTATGGGAAGTAGTTATCTAACTAACATGCCCCTAATATGCCATTATGGCTAAGTTGGGGTCCAATATGTAACCCCAATTGGAAGGGCGTCAATACCGCACCACTGGTAAGGACAAGTTGTGGGTGAACCTCATCTAATAGTGTCCCCAAAAAGAGAATGGTGGGACCCTCATCTGATAGTGTTTATCCACCTCGTCAATCCTCATCTGAAAGTGTTGATGTCACAATCTATGCTGGCTACATAGTTCTGGAATGCAAGGATAACTTCTATGAATCACACCCTCATCTGATTGTGTGTTTTACCATCTCTGGATTCACTCGATTCTAATTCTTACTCCTATCTGAATAGACACTGAACATGGATTATTGAATTGAACTGAATTAACTGAATTAACTAAATTAGCAAAATTCCGTTGACTGGAGACATATTACTGAGATTTGATAACTTACTGAGATTATTGAGTTTTTCCTGAGTCATGAGACTGATTGAATTCTACTGAACCTAGCTT
>NW_025844167.1:0-35305 GCF_002878395.1 Capsicum annuum | reverse complement strand
AGGTCACTTTCACCCTATTGGTCATTCTTCACAATATTTTCTTCTTCCCAATTTCTATTAGCAAAACTAAGGATTTCATCATACAACATGCTCAAAGAACCATCTCTAATCTCATGATTAACTTTATTAACTTCATAACTAACTTGAGACTCATCAAACACACCATATACATGCTCAAGTAGTGGATTACATTCAATAGTAAGTTGATAATTGTTCATGTCCTCACTAGTTGTTGGCAATTCACATACCAACGTAGACTCACCTTGATTTTCACAATGGTCAACTAGTGTGTAAATACTCTAATTAATTGGCAATGGAACCTCATTCATGTTACAAGTGCTAGCACTATAGCAGAGTCTCTAATGAATAACTTCAAGGTTGAAATTATCGCTAAACATCATCTATAGCAGAGTCTCTCCATGCACTCATATGACCATTGTCATAGACACACGAGCTTGTATGGTGGCTAGCATTTTATCTGGCATTGTTTTGAATGTAGAAGAGATTTTGATTTCAAATTTGTAGTATTTCAAGAACTATGGAGGTACTCATCTTCTTTTCCCTTCCCTTATCACTAAGCTATGTAAAAGGGTAAAAGTAGAAGAGTATACTGTAGACCTGGGCACATTCAGACTCCCCCATCTACCCACTCAAATTCAGAGGGGTTCCTTAGGTCAGAGTAAGAAGAGAAAGACGAACATGGGTAAATTAGTCCAAGTAGACACAGACTCTAGTATACCCTCATCAACCACTAATTTTGATGACATCTTTGTTCAGATGCAGAGGGTGATAGAACTGTTGTCCAAACTGCCTTAGGGATCGAAAGAGCCCTCCACTGCCTATCATTCATATGTAGCATAGTAAGATTATGAGAAGTACATAGCAGAGTAGTAGAAGCAGTATGCCATGATAGCTAGTTTGGAGAGAGCCTATTTGGCCTTAGCTGGTTCTCATATAAACCTCAAGGAATCACATAAGAAGATAGCAAAGAGAGAGAAGAAGAGAGATAAGTATTCCAAAAAGTTGTGAAAGAGGTGAGAGGCATATTAAAGATGCTCAAACCTAACCATCGACTACCTTCACCGAGTTTGGATAGTGAGGATGAGGCCCCTGCAGATTAGTCAGCTAATGATGCTAGTGGTGGTGATGCTGAATCAGCAGGAGAAGATAGCTGTTGATTAGATACAGGGAGACCCTTATACTCTTTCTTTCTTTCACATGTAGTGAGGACATTGCATTTCTTTTAGTTGGGTGTGCCCCTGAATTTATACTATTTTGGTGATGCATTTTTGGATATTTCTTTTTATGTTATTTTGTGATGACACTCTAGATATTATTTTTATTTAGTTTTGATATCCTACACTTTTGGGTACCTTAATGGTGCCCACTTTTTATAGATTAGCATATTATTTTTCTAGTATTAGTTTTTCTCTTTTTTACTTTATCTTTTATTTTGATTTTGATGATACATGACAAGCTTTGCCCTATGATGGATTGAGTGATGACATTCTTAAGGGTAAAGCGTCATGTTTAGATTTTGAGGCATAGGTGCGAGGAAATTCTGAGTACCTATAGCATAAATGTCATGAATTCAAGGAAAGTATGAGTACCTGTAGCATTGTAAAGTGCAAACTGGGATCATAATCTATTCCATTGGCGAAGTCTGAGTAACCATATGGTTAGTTTGCTCGTTTTGAGTCAAAATATGAGACTAAGACTTTGGTTGTAGCCATATTTTAGCAAATTTTGTGTGGTGCTAATACAAAATGAACAATCCCCTCCATCCAAAATTTTTAAAAATCAAGGGCATAGACGTGAGCAATGTTATAACAAATCTTTTTCTTCTTTTGTGGCTTTATAAATTTTTGACTTGTGAATAGAAATAGATACTCAAATTTTGTCTCTAGTGGGAGGGACATTTGAGCTCCCTTGGCAAATTTTGTATGCCATGTGTGGTGCGCTATTTGAATTCATCTCATATATATTTGTGCTATCTAGAACTTACCTCGTTAGTCTTTCAAAGCTAATTTTGATTTTATGTGATTGCAGAAGTGATCTTAGGCCATCTTTGTGACTTAGAAAACCACTCTAACCTAAAAATCCTACCCGTGCATGATTTTAATCCCTGTTACCAACTTTTAGCCTTTGGACCCTTTTGTTGGCAAACTCATTACAAACTGTGAACCAATTTTTTTATCCCTCGTATGAACCATACCCTCATTGAACTTAAAGATGTAACTTGAAGCTAAAATCCTAAGCTGGGGGTAGTGGAAGTTCATGGAAGGAAGTTTGGGGCAACAAAGTGTTATTAAAATGTTGAATATGCCTAAGTGTTGAAAATAAAGGAATAGAAATAGAAAGGATCCAATAAAAGAAGGAATTGCATAAAAATTGCAAGAAAAAGAAATAGAAAGAAAAAATGGGAGAACAAAGAAAGCAAAAAGTAGGCATGCTAAAAGAGAACAAACAAAGAGGAGTGGAACATAGTTAAAAAGGCGGATTGAATAATGTGACATATATGTTCAAGGTAGTAGCAATATTGTTCTCCAAATGATATCCTACCCTAACCCGAACCTACATTACAAGCTTAGAAAGTCCTTTGATAGCTCCAACCATTTTCTTTCTTTGTAGTGGAGAGCAAAAATAGGGTCAATCCTATCATATGACACTTATTGCATAAAGATTTCTTTTATGAGGAAGAGAGTTTTTGCACTTAAATTTCTTTGTTGTGTATTTGGTAGCTTGGTGCACGAAATTTTCTTTCTTGTGAGTATTTTCATGTGAAACAAGTTGAGATGGGTGATTTTGCCACCTTTCAAATAATGAGACAAATAGAGTATAGCTTAATTGTGGTCAAAAGGGAGCCATTTCTAGAGTATTGGTTCTTGTTGCTTGGTTGCTTTTAAAACTCTTATGCATTCTTGAATGTTTCATTTTATCATGAGGGGTGTAGTGGAAATTAGCTTAGTCCATGTTCAATGATCTACTTGTGGTAGTGACTAAAGTTGGAGTCATTATGATCTTTAAGGCATAAATTTTGGGCAGAGTTAATTGTTGTCTCATGGTAAGAAGTAGTGTTGCTTGAGGACAAGCAAAAGCTTTAAGTTGGGGTGTTAATCAGTGGTAATTTTACCACTTATTCACACTTAAAATTCATACACAATACCTTGCTTTGAATGAATAATGAGACATATTTGCGATTAAATGCACTAATATCCACACTTTACCGTCATAAAGTTAAGGAGATAGAAAAATGAGGATTGGAGCTTAAAATGATCAAAATCGAGCAAAAGAGTACATCTAAATACCTAGATCAGAAGAACCTCAGTTACCACGGCTGCGGTACTCAAAGCATGGTCAATCAACCACGGTTGTAGAAGATAACCGCGGTCGAATGCACGGGGTTGCGGCTAGACCCACGCGATCATGGCTTAGTGGAAGAAAGCAGCCCAAGGGTAAAACTTGTAATGTAGGTGGCTGATCCGACTTTTTACAAAAAGACTCAAACCCTAGCATCTTCAGATAATTCCACCTTCCCCAATTTTAGGTTTAGCCCTTGAGTTCATAGCCTCCATACTTGGAGAAGAAAATATTGTATAAATTTTTGGTGAAGAATACATTGGAGACTTTCGAGGTGGAGGATTAGATCACTTCCATTGTTGATTTGTGGGAGTACATTGGAGACTTTCAAAGTAGAGGATTAGCTCACTTCCATTATTGATTTATGGGAGTGAAAAGTTTGAAGTGACATATACTTAAACTTCAATAAATTATTTCACTGGAGATTATGGGTATATCTTTGCTTATTTATCTTATATGTAGCTAGATCTCCCTCTTGGGGTTTTGTGTGAATAGAGGTTAAAATGTGTATGGGTTGTTAATGTTAGCCTCTATTTGGTAGTTTATACTTATGAGTATTATCAATGTTATGCTAACTTGGTTGGGATTTATGGGTGAAATCCCCAAATACCCACATGGGTTTGATGAGTGAAAGCTTCAAACTCTAGAAAGCTCAAAGCCATCTTTTAAAAAAGGGTTTTAGGTGAACTTTGAGAATCTATATCATCCATGCAAGAGGGATGTGGAGACTAAAGCAATGATAGACAATTATGTGTGTAGTTTGCTAAATTTTTATTATCTTAGACATAAGGGTGATAGTGAAGTTAACTATAACATGGGTATCATTCTAGAAATAGGGATGCCTAGATTGAGGTTGTGGTTACCAATTGCTGAACATATCTGTTAGGTATTCAAAAGAATCAACGAGTAAAAGTTTGGTGTTTTATTGAAAGAATAGCATCAAAATCTATAACCGAACCCACCCATACTTGATTTACTAAATTGATGTTGATTAGTAACACCCACATGTTAGTAATTCATAATCCCAAGATCTGTGCCTAATTGTTAAAACTCTAATTATTCATAGCCCCAAATTATACTAGAAAAAAAACAAAAAGAAACGTTAGTGTACACTCCTATCTCCCTTATTTTTATCTTCTTGTACTATTGATTGGACTTTTTGTATCTATTATTCTAAATTAATTTGTTTTCTACTCACATTGTTCCTCATGGATTTGACCCCGACTCCAAAGTTGGATAAATATATTGACAATGATCGCCTAGCACTTAAATTGACGTGTAAGTTAAGCATTATCATGGACCTTAGCATCATATTTCACCCTCAGATGGATAGACAAGTAGAGAGGACTAGACCTTAGAGGATATGCTAAGGGCTTCGTGATTGATTTTGGTGGTATCTAGGTTGACAACTTACATCTAGTTGAGCTTGCGTATATTAATAATTATCACACTAGTATTCGGATGGATCTTTTTGAGGCTCTTTATAGTAGAAGATATAGATCTGTTATTAGATTATTTGAGGTTGGTACGACTAGATTGTTCGGTCTAGACTTGGTATACCAGGCCATGGATTAGGTGAAGATGATAAGGGAAAGGATTAAGATGGCTTAGAGTCACCAAAAGTCCTATGCGGATGTGAGGCAAAAAGAATTGGAGTTCGAGGTTGACGATTGGATGTTCTTGAAGGTATCTCCCATGAAGGGAGTGATGGGGTTTGGGAAAAAGGGGAATCTTAGTCCTAGTTATGTGGGTTTATACTTTATTTTGAGGAGATTAGGCAATGTTGCTTATAAATTTGATTTACCATTGAGTTTGGGTTCCATTCATCTGGTTTCCATGTGTCTATGTTGAAAAAATAGCATGCGTGATGCTTCTTTGGTGGTGCCTATTAAGAATATTGGTATTTTGAATTCCTTGTCTTATGCGAAAGTTTCAGTTGGAATTTTGGATAGGCAAGTTCATTGTTTGAAGACTAAGGATGTAACTTCGATGCAAGTCCTTTGGAGGCACCAAACGGTGGAATAAGCAACTGTAAAAGCAGAAGTAGACATGAAGTCAAAATATCCATTCTTGTTTCCCAGGTTGGATAATCCTGCTTAAGATATGCATTTTTCTACTCTTTTTGTTTTCTCACTTTGTTCATGGCTTTGTGATTGAATTCCTATCTTACATTCATGCTAATGGATACCTTAACTCTACATTTGGGGGCAAATGAACCTAGGTAGGTGAAATGTAATACCCTATATTTTTTCCTCTAAAATTTCTAAGTTTTAAGCTCACTGCCCAAGCTATGATTGGCACATCAAAATTCATAAGGTGTGGTCACAAGTCAAAGGAAGGGAATCATGACCAAATTAGTAAAGTAGCCAATGTTTCTATCCCGAGTACGACTAGGACTCTACGAACTGTAAGGTTTGGTCATGAGTCGTAGGGTATGACACGTAACCAAACTAGTAAAGGTTGCCTTAAGTCACTGCCCAGACTACTATTCTAGGCAACGACTCATACCCAGTCATCACGAATCATGACGTGACCCGTAACAACTTGTGACTAATTTCTTACACTTTTAATTGAGGGTACTTTAGTAATTTTCCTCTTTCCCCAATCATAACCCACGACTATAAAAAATCTAAAGCGGGTTATTTTCATCACTTAGAAAATCATAAACTACTCTTAAACTCTCTCTAATTCTCCAAGAAATAACAACTAGGGTTTTTACAAGATTGAGCATCTAGGGGTCAATTTGTGTAGTTTTTTTCTCCTAATTCTTGATATTCTCAGGAATGTATCTCTTCCCTAAACTTGTTTTTCTAAAAACATGTGTTTAAACTTGCTATCTATGTGATTAAGTGTTGGTTTTGAATTCGGGTTGAGGATTTTTAGATGTTATAGGTTGAGTCTTTTCCCATGGTTTCTAGTGATCATTCATGCTTTGAATTGATAGTTTTTAAACTATTGGGTTCATGGGTATGGGAATTAGAACAGGGGTCATAGATTCCCCCAACTTTATGGTATTTTGTAATTGAATTGGTAATAACTTCAACCCAATTTATGAAAATGGCCTTGAAACATGGATACATGCATATTGAAACCCACTTTGAAACTATTGCATTGCATAAAAGGATAATGAAATACAAATGTCTTTGAAAGGCCTTTATAGCCATGACTTGATTTTAAATTGAACCTTGGTAGTCATGGATTCCTCTAAGTGAATATAAAAATGGACTATGGGTGTCGTGAATTTCCCTAAGTTGGTGAATTATTTGACCATAGGGGTTGTGGATTCCCCCAAGTTAATGGTTAGTAATAATGACATAATGATATTTTCTTGCAAGCGTCATTGGTATGACGATGCTATCTGTATGTGCCGTAATGGATGGTCCTTGTTTTAATAAACAAGAATGTACAAATGATTTAGTTAGGATTAAAGGGGGTTGTGTAGCTAGCCATAAAGGTGGATGTCCTGAGGGACTGATACTGGAAACCCACGTTAGTCGGCAAGGGGGTTGGTCTAAATGGTTGTGTTCTTGTGTTACACCTTATACATATTTATAATGGATTGGCAAAGGATCTTGGATTCCTAGGCCTTTCTTGAAACCTTTGATTCATGTGGCTAACACACACTGGGGACCTTCCCTTGGTGGGAATCAAACCCATATAGTTCGTGGGTGCCTTTATGACCGGTGCAGCTACATAGTCCAAGTTAATATTTTAATACTCATGCTAAATCTTTTTCCCTATCTGAATATGTTATATATATGTATATGATTATGTGTATATGGTTTTAGAATAATTTTGGACTGATTGATCATAAAATTATTTTATCCTTTCCCTGAGTTACATGTTAGCGCTCACCCCGCTATCCATCCATGGATATTGTATCCCTACGTGTTATAGGTATCGAAGACACTTATATTTCTATGTGAGTTGGTAGGTGATTCTAGATTTTCTATAGGTTAGTTTTAAAGTGGTGAACTTTCATTCTTTGGGAGTCCCTTATTTCATAGTCTTGTCTTTACTTATGTCTTAGACTATTTCAACGAGTTCTTTTTGTTTGGTTATAGTCGGGGCATATCTCGACTTAGGTTGATGGTTGCTTTCATAGAGGCTTCTGTGGACATAAGTATGGGTAAGTGTATTTGTGGATTATTAGATCCTTCTTGTTATTGATTTATCTATCTTGTTATATATTTGGAACTCAGCTCTATCTTTTAATATGTTTGAAACTCATCTCTATCTTGTTAGATAATTAGATATTTATCTATACTCGTTACATCCACGCCCTGGTTTGAGTCATGACAAGCTTGGTATCAGAGCCTAGGTTCATATTCATTGAGTGTCCATACATTCATGTCAAGTAGAGTCTCTTTTATGGGAGTGTAGCGTGCATACTTATAAGGGAGAGACTGTAAGGGATTTAGGAATATTTCCCTTTTGTTGTGATCTATGTTAGGGCTATAGAGTATGAGGTCTTTAAAACTCCTCTAATATCTATTTACTCGCATTTTAGATCATGCCTACATGAAGATCTGATACTCCTGTAAACTCCTCTATCCTACTCGTGGACAATGTGGATGGAACTCGCCCTATTTATGGAGTTTATACCTGGTCAATGATCCCTCCTCCTGATTGTACTTCCTTTTGTAAATTTCCACCAATCCCTACTAGTCCTCCCCGGGCTTCATGGGCTGATGATTTTCATGCCCTACTACTCAAAGGAGGCATTTCTAATGTCGATTTTATCTATTCATCTACTGACTCAGTTTGTGACTTCTCAGTCTCGTCATCCTGACCATATTGGTTCTGTTACTCCATCTACAAAGGTCACTAGAATATGCAAGTTTATGAGGTTGAATCCTTCGACCTTTACTAGCACTAAGGTTGAGGAGGATCCTCAAGGATTCATTGATGGGATGGAAATGATTTTACAAGTGATGTACGCTTCTAATTCTCAAGGTGTGGAATTTGCTGTATATCAGCTGAAGGCTATGGCATATTAGTGGTATGAGCAGTGGGAGCAATTAAGGAGTGATGATGTCGAGCCGGCTGTATGGGATACATTTTTGAGTGCCTTTATTAATTGTTTCTTTCCTCAGGAGATAAGGGATGCTAAAGATGAGGAGTTTGTGAATTTTAAGTAGAGAAGGATGACTATGAATGAATATGCTTTGAAATTCCACCAGTTTTCTTGTTATGCCCTGGAGATTATGCCTAGTACGAAGGCGAGAATGCTGAAGTTTGCTTTGGGTTGTTGATGAGTGGTAATTTTACCACTTATTTACACTCAACAGTCATGCACATTACCTTGTTTTGAAGGAATAAATGAGACATATTTGTGACTAAATGCACTAATATCCACTCTTTGCAGGAATAAAATTAAATAGATAGAAAGATGTGGATGGGAGATTAAAATGATCAAAAGGGAGCAAGAAAGTTCAGCTAAAGACCTAGAGAATAAGAGCCTCAGTTACTGTGGTCGCAGTCTGTGGACCTCTATCATGGTAGTCAAATCATGGTCAATTAATTGTAGTCACAAACGATGCAACCATGGCCGCGGCCAGACCCGCGCAATCGCGACTTAGCAGAAGAAAGCTGCCCAAGGGAAAAACTGAAAATGCGCATAGATGATCCCAATTTTGGCCAAAATATCAAACCCTAGCATCTTGAGATAATTCGATCTTCCCATATTTTAGGTTTATCTCTTGAGTTCATAGCCTCCATATTTGGAGAAGAAAATATTGTATAAATTTTTGGTGAAGAATACATTGGAGACTTTCTAAGTGAAGGATTAGCTCATTTCCATTGTTGATTTGTGGGAGTGTAATATTTGAAGTAACATTCACTTAAGCTTCAATAAATCATTTTAGTGGAGATTATGGGTATATCTTTGTTATTTATCTTATCTGTAGCTAGATCTCCCTCTTAGGGTTATATGTGAATAGGGGTTAATGTGTGAGTGGGTTGTTATTGTTAGCCTCTTGTTAGTAGTTCATACTTATGGGTTTTATCATTGTAATGCTAACTTGGCTGGGATTTGTGGGAGAAAGCCCAAAATACCTATATAGTTTTGATGAGTAAAAGCTCAGAACTCTAAAAAGCTCAAGGTTATTTTCAAAAGAAGGGTTTTGGGTGAACTTTAGGAATCCACATTATCCTTGAAAGAGGGATGTGGAGACCAAAGCAATGATAGATAATTATGTGTGTAGTTTGCTAAATTTTCATTATCTTAGACATAAGGGTGATTGTGAAGTTAACTATACCATGGGTATCATCCTAGAAATAGGGATGCCTAGATTGAGGTTGTGGTTACCAATTTTGAACACACCCATTAGGTATTCGAATGAATCAACGGATGAAAGTTTGGTGTTTTGGTGAAAAACTAGCATCAAAATCTATAACCAAACCTACACATACTTCATTTACTAAATTGATGTTTATTAGTAACACCTATATGTTAGTTATCCTTAATCCCAAGACCCATGCCTAATTTTTAAAACACTAATTATTCATAGCCCCAAATTAATACTAGAAAAAAAAACAAAGAGAAATATTAGTGTAGACTCCTATCTCCCCTATTTTTATCTTCTTGTACTATTGGTTTGAATTTAATTTGTATCTATTATTCTAAATTTATTTGTTTGCCACTCACATTGTTTCTCATGGATTTGACCCCGACTCATAAGTTGGGTAAATATATTGACGACGATCGCCTTTCACTTAAATTGACGTGTAAGTTGAGCGTTATCATTTGTCTTAGGACTTAGTACTAAATTGTATGACCCCAATATTGAATAATGACATGGATATCTCTTGTCTTGTGATGTATATTCAATAGGTTGTTGATGAAATGAAGAAATAAGCAGAAATGGGAAAGAGGCCAAATAAGAAGTTCATAATTCAGAGCAAGGTGAAGGCCAGCAAACCAGTAGTATAATAGTAGGCAGTGGGGCAAGAAGAGGACTTGGGGAAACTAGGGTTTATATTCTATGGCTAGTTCTTCATATCTAATTTCATTTGGTGATCGTTAGTTTCAAACTAATAGTGGGTTTAAGGAACAAGGTGTGCAATCTCAACCGAGTGGAGCCTAGTCACCCCACCTTATCCTTCTTGTAGATTCTATGGACAGTTGCATCAGGGTAAGTATAATGAGGAGAGGAATCAGTGCATTAATTATGGTTAGCTGGGGCATCTGCAGCAACACCGTCCAGCTAATATTGCTTCTAGAGCTAATAAGGTTTCAATTGCTACTTCATCAGGTCCTGCACTAAAGGGTGTTACTTTTGGTATCGACACTGGTCAGAATTATATTTATGATTTTTCCCACTGTCAGGAATCTAATACATCTCCTGATGTCATCACTGGTATGTTGAAACTTTTCTCTCGTAATGTATATTGTCTTCTTGATATGGGTTTAATCTTTTCTTATATGGCTATTTATGTGACTGTTCACTTTGGTTTTGGTCCTGACAGTATTTCTGAGCCTTTCTCTATGTCTACCCTAATGGGTGATTCTGTCATGGTTAGAAAAGTCTATAGGGGTTGTGTGGTGTCCATCTTTCATAGAAGACCTTGTTAGATTTTTATATAGTCAGATATGGTGGATTTTGATATGATCTTAAGGATGGATTGGCTCCATTCATGTTACGTTTCTCTAGATTGTCGGACCTGTGAGGTTAGTATCTAATTCCCTAATAAAGCGGTAATAGAATGAGAAAGAAGCTCCTTAGTACCTAAGGAAAGGTTTATTTCGTATCTTAGAGCCCGAAAGTTGATTTCTAAATGGTGCCTATATCATCTAGTTTGGGTTAAGGATTTTTATTCTGAAAGTCCTTTCTTCAAATCTGTCCAGGTGGTTAATGAATTTTCTAAAGTGTTTCCTTATGATCTTCCTAGTATTCCTACTAATAAGGAAATAAACTTTAGCATTGATTTTTTACTGAATACTCGTCTTATATCTACCCCTCTGTATATAATGACTCCAATTGAGTTGAAAGACCTTAAGAAGCAGTTAAAAGATCTTCTTAATAAGGGTTTTATCCATTCTAGTATCTCCCTGTGGGGTGACCCTATGTTTTTTGTGCATAAGAAGGTTGGGTCTCTTTGGATATGCATAGCCTATTGAGAGTTAAATAAGGTAATGGTGAAGGAGAAGTATCCTCTTCCTAGGATTGATGATATTTTTGACCAGTTTCAAGTTGCTAGATGCTTCTCTAGGATTGATCTTCGATCGGGTAATCATCCTTTGAATATTAGAGAGGTGGATATCCCTAAGCCTGCTCACTTTTTGCGTGTGAGGAATACTTACTCTAGTAAGTATTATGCTAAATTATTTATTCAGAAGAACGTAAGATTGCATGATGCTCTAATTTTCATCATTTCCAATCAAGGTACGCAGTTCTCTTCTCACGTTTGGTGTTTGTTTCAGAAAGGCCTGGGCACATGAGTGGACCTTAGCATCACACTCCACCCTAAGATGGAGGGACAAGCAGAGAGGACCAGACCTTGGAGTATCTCCTATGAAGGGGATAATGAGTTTTGGGAGGAAGAGGAAGCTCAATCCCCATTATGTAGGGTTATACATGATTTTAAGGAGAGTAGGTAATGTTTCTTATGAATTGGATTTACCTTTGAATTTCGGTTCAATTCATCTATTTTTCCATGTGTCGATATTAAAAAAGTGTGTGGGTGATGCTTCTTTTGCGGTGCCTATAAAGAATATTGGTAGTTTGAATTCCTTGTCTTATGAGGAAGTTCTAGTTGGGATTTTGGATAGACAAGTCCATTGGTTTGAGGACTAAGGATGTAGCTTCGGTGCAAGTCCTTTGGAGGAACTAAAAGGTGGAAGAAGCTACTTGGGAAGCAGAAGAGGACATGAAGTCCAAATATCCGTTCTTGTTCCCCAGGTTGGACAATCATGCTTAAGGTATGCATTTTCCCACTCTTTTTGTTTTCTTACTTGGTTCATGGTTTTGAGATTGAATTCCTATCTTACATTCAATCTAAAGGATGTCATGACTCCTCATTCAGGGATGAATGATCCTAGGGAGGGGTAATGTAACACCCCATATTTTTGCCTCTGAAATTTCAGAGTTTTGAGCTCACTCCCAGGCTACGACTGGCACCTCATGAGTCATAAAGTGTGGTCACGAGTCGTAGGGTGGGAGTCGTAACCAAACTAGTGGAGTAGCCAATGTTTCTATCCTTAGTACGACTAGGATCCTGTGAACCATAAGGTATGGTCATGAGTCATAGGGTGTGACACGTAACCATACCAAAGAGGCTTCCCTAAGTCACTGCCCAGACTGCTTATCTAGGAAATGACTCATACCTTGTCATCACGAGTCATGATGTGACATGTGATAACTTGTGACCAATTTCTTGAGGGTACTTTGGTCATTCACCTCTTTCCCCAATCATAACCCACAACTATAAAATATCTGAAAAAGGTTATTTTCATCTCTTAGACAATCATAAACTTCTCTTAAAATCTCTCTAATTCTCCAAGCAAGAACAACTAGGGCTTTCAAGGGATTGAGCATATTGACAGTAAGTGGAAATGACATATTGATATTAGCTTGCAGGCATAATTAGTATGATGATACCAAAGGTATGTGCCTTAATGAATGGTCCTGGTTTAAAAATAAAAATATGTTAATATTTTAATTGGGATTAAATGGGGTTGTTTAACTAGCCATGAAGGTAGAGGTCCCTAGGGACAATATTGGAAAATCCGTACTTACCGGCATGGGGATTGGTCATAATGGTTGTGTGCTTGTGTCACACCTTATACAGATTTATCATGGGTTGGTAAAGGGTCATGGATTCCCCGACCTTTCTTGAGACCTTTGGTTCATGCGGTTAACATGCATTGGGGCCTTTCTGGTGGGGGAGCCAGACCCATATAGCTTGTGGGTGTGTTTATGACAATTGAACCTAAATAGTTTAGGTTAATATTTTATCTCTCATACTAAACCTTGTTCCTTATCCCAACATGTTATATATATGTATATGATTGTGTTCATATAGTTTTAGAATGAT
Organism: Capsicum annuum; assembly: GCF_002878395.1. Taxonomy (NCBI): domain Eukaryota; kingdom Viridiplantae; phylum Streptophyta; class Magnoliopsida; order Solanales; family Solanaceae; genus Capsicum; species Capsicum annuum. The sequence goes on along the minus strand of NW_025844167.1, from coordinate 21,907 downwards.
TTTTTGCTAATTGATCAACAACAATAAACACATACCCAGTGTATTCCCATATAGTGGTGTCTGGGGAGGGTAGAGTATACGCAGACCATACCATTACCTCTGAAGAAGTAGAGAGGCTATTTTTGATAGACCAGCGGCTTAGGACCTATAACAGTATAGAAAATCATAAAACATAAAAACATATAGACTAGTATATTTAAAAAAAATAAACTAACAACGGTATCCACAAGGTAATATAACAACCACTAGATACTACTAAAAAACTATCTAACAATAAACATAGATATCACTCAACACCCACAAACAAGAAACTTCAAACAAAAATAAATACACGCTCCCACCCCCTAACCCTTTACCCTAATCTGCATCCTCCACACCGTTCTATCAAGGGTTATGTCCTCTGTCAGCTGTAACTTCTCCATATCATGCCAAATCACCTCTCTCTAATATTTATTTGATCTACCTCTACCGCACCTAAAACCATCCTTAGCAAGTGACTCACACCTCCGTAATAAAGCATCAGAGCCCCTTCTCATCACGTACCCAAACCAATGTAACCATACTTTTTGCATCTTGTCCTCCACCAAAGCCATCGCCACCTTATCCTAAATAATCTCATTCCTCACCCTATATTTCCTAGTATGTTCACACATCAATTGTAGCATCCTCATCTCTTCCACCTTCACTTTTACATATAGGAGTTTTTAACTGGCCAACACTTTGCTCCTTACAGCATAGCCGATTAGATTGCCACTCTGTAGAACTTACCCTTATGATTTGGGGGCACTTTCTTATCACATAAAACTCCTGCAAAGATCCTTCATTTCAACTACCCTGTCTTAATAAGATGCATCACATCCTCGTCAATCTCGCCATTGTCCTAAATCATAGACCCTAGATACTTGAAACTTTCCCTCCTCTGAATATCCCGAGAGTCTATCTTCATAACCATATTAGCCTCCTACAAAATATCACTAAACTTACACTCAAAGTACTCCGTATTGGTCTTTTTCAACCGAAATCATTTAGACTCAAGGGTCTGTCTCCAAATTATCATTAACTCCTCCCCGAGTCTCTTTGATCAATATCATATCTTTAGCAAATAACATACACCAAGGCACCTCCCCTTGAATATGCCGTGTCAACATATCCATCACCAAGACAAATAAGAAAAAGCTCAGAGTCATCCTTAGTGCAAACCTATCAAAACTGGAAAGTGCTCAAAATCACTTCCTACTATCCTCACACGAGTCTTTGCACCATCATACATATCCTAAATTACCCTAGTGTATGCCATGGTAACCTCTCTAACCTCCAAGCAACTCCATAAAATCTTTCTGGGAACTCTATTATAAGCCTTCTTAAGATTAATAAACACCATGTGCAAGTCGTTCTTTCTCTCCTAAAATTACTCCACTAATCTCCTAACAAGGTAAAGGCCTCCGTAGTCGAGTGACCTAGCATAAAACCAAACTAATTCTCAGAGATAGTCACGATCTTTCTCAGCCTTAACTCTACCACTGTTTCTCAAACCTTCATAGTATGACTCATTGGCTTGATACCTCTATAATTATTTCTACTCTGGATGTCTCCCCTATTTTTATACATAGGAATCATCGTACTCTACCTCCACACTTCAGGCATCTTTGCTGCCCTAAAAATGATGTTAAATAACCTTGTCAACCACTGTAAACCTTGCCCGCCAAAGTACATAAATAATTATATACTAGCTCTCACCTCCCTAACTATCCCCAGATATTATATTGCCATGTGATGCAGTGTCCAAAGATGCTTCTATTTCCTTGTATAGTAGTAGGTGCTTCTGTATTATCTATAAGTTATCTTTGAATTAGTGATCTTTAAATCTTCGAAAGACCCTCATTTCATGATCTTGTCTTTACTTATGTCTTAGGCTATTTTGGTGGGTTTTTTTAGCTATGGTCGGGGCATATCCCGACTTAGGTTGATGATTGGTTTATTAGAGGCTTTTGTGTTGAGAAGTATGGGTGGAATGTGTTGTGGATTCTTATATCCCCTTCTTAATAATTTATCTATCTTGTTATATGTTTAAAACTCAACTCTATTTTATTATATATTCAAAACTTATCTCTATCTTTTTATATGTTTGGAACTCATCCGTTGCTTGTAATATTGTGACCTGGTTGGCTAGGCTAATGGGGGTAGTCTCTGCTCCTTGGTGGACTTGAGATACTCATCACGACCAGGCCTTGGTTTGATTCGTGAAACCTATTTATGAGGTTGATAAATTCGAGGATTGTTATTCTAATGTGACTTGTTCATCACCCAATAATAGTATTAATGTTGATGTAGAAAGGTCTAATGCTTCCCTTTCTAGTTGTTGTGCTCACTTCCTAATAAAAGCTTAAATCTTTGTATAAGTATGGAGTTGGGTACTCTATTCTCTCCATGATATGGTTCTTAGTCCATTTGAGCTAACGGTGGTGGAAATAGATGATCCACTCTATAGATATTTCTTAAGTTAAATTGAGACTTCGTTATCTTGATTTTCCTAGATCATTTTTCGATTATCGACTTAACCATGGCATTGATATTGAGATTAGTACTCTACTCCTCTGTGATATGATTTTTGGTTTAATTGGGTTGAGGTTTTTTTGCATGGGTGTACTTAGGAAATCCTTATTTCGATATTTTTTCAACCGAATATAACTTTGTGGAGTACTTATTCTTGGTGATATGTTCCTGTGCGTATTTTTTCTTTAGATGGAGCATTGGGTTGATCATTTTTTGTCTAGGCTATATTTTCTGAGTTGCTAGAGTTTTAGTTATCACTAGTTCTTCTTATAACATTGGTTAGATCATGGGTATGTCATGGTCATTATGCCCTTCAACAAATATGGAGTTAATTACTTCTATCTTCAGTTGGTGGTATTCCCTAGTTATGGTCATACTATTTAGAAACATTTTAGTTTCAAATCCTGTAGGAACCATTGAAGGATATGCCTAATTTATGATAGTAAGGACGATTTGGGTATTTGGATTCAGGTCACACCTATTGTGTCAAGTTTTGGAGTTGACTCTTGTGAATGGAAACCTAGAAGTTTTGCTAGAACTTAGAGTATGGATGATTAGTCATTGACAGGGTCCATTTAGATAGTTTGGATTGAGTTGTTCGGCTTCAGTTCTAAAGTTATAGTTTTGGACTGGGTGACTTGTTTGCAGCCTTTATTTTAAGTCTGACCCAGTTGGGATTTTATCTATTGGTTCTTTAATCCTACTCTTTATCTGCCTATTTGATCTTTTTAGTTCAAATAGAGTATGGTCGATAGATGTTTGGATGATAGATTATTGGTACCTGATGATGGCTTCTCTAGATTTTGACTTTTATTTTTAGTATTTTCTAGAGTATTGGATATATAATCAGCAAAAAAGGTATACCCTATTAGACTTGGTATGGTTTTTTTCCTCTGTTGGTGGGAAATCTCATAGAAGATTGTTCAGTTTTGAGTGTTTGTGCGATGGACTTCTAAATATCAATTTTGATAGTCACCTAGGCTAGTTGTAGCTTTGGCATAGATTGCAGACTTTGGCCATCGCCATTTGTGTTTCCAGGTAGCACCTTATGGAATTATCATTACGCTTACCAATATGTATTTTGTTGGATCATCTCTAACTCATTGATGTTAGTATGATGGGGTTATGTGAACAATACTAGAATGACTTTTTGCATGGTTTTGAGTAGATCATAGGTTTAGAGGGTGATAAGTGGTGAGTTCATCACTTATTTACACTCAACATTCATGCACACTTCTGTGATTTAAAGGCATAAATGAGAAAACATCATGATTAAATGCACTAATTTCCATATTTTGTAGGTGTACAGGTCATGAGATAGCAGGATATGGAATTGAGCTGAAAATGATTAAAAAGAGAAGAGAATTGCAAAAGTTGGAAAACGAGTACAGACTGGGTTTCAGTTACCGCGATCTTGGAGTGGCCACTGTGATCGTGGTAAGTCAAGAAAGTCAGCAGGCTATGATCGATTGAAGAATGCAGTGATAGCGAAGATGCAATCTCAACTATCCAGATGTGATTGCGGTATAGCGGGAAATCAGCCCAGGTGAAAAATTATCATTTCACACAGCCGATCCCACTTCTCATAAAAAGGGCTCAAAACCCTCATATTAATTGTCATTCTACAACCCTACCTCACATCCTTAGTTTAGGGTTCTTGTAATTTCTTGGAGCATGGAGAAAAACTTGTACTAATCTTGAGCTAAGAAGATATTAGAGTGACTTTCAAGTGTAGATTTGGCATCACCCATTGAAGATTCATTAGATTCTAAAGTGTGTTTTTCCCTCTCTTTATTTTCATATGGATAACATTAATAAAAATATTAGTTTATTTGTGTTTATTATCATTATGATTTGCAAGATCTGCCTCTTTGAATTATGCCAGAATAAGATGCAATTGTGTGTGGATTGTGATATATTTATGAAGATTCTAGTTGGTTGATGATGGGTTTTACTATTGCTTAGGATTTATGGGTGAAAGACCCAAATACCCAAATGGGTTTGATGGGTAAAAATCCCAAGCTCTTGAAAGCCTAAACAATCCTTGAAAGAGGGGTTTGGGTGAACTTTAGGAATCCTTATCATCTTTGAAAGATGGATGTGGGAACCAAAACAATAGTAGATAATTTATGGGTATGTCTTGCCATTTTTTCACTATCTTAGACATAAGTGTGGTTAGGAGGATGACTATACCATGGGTATCATCCTAGAAATAGGGATACCCAATTGAGGTATTGGGGGACTTTAATTTTCACACATGTTAGGCACTCAAAAGGGTCAATGAGTGACATCTTTGAGGTTTTGTTGAAAAACTAGTCTCAAAGACCTTAAACCTAGCCTACCACACCATCAACGATTTAAATTTGCACGGAATTATCATGAACCATGCATAATTTGCCCCTAGGAGAGCATAGTCCCAATATCTATTTAAATTAATTATACTCTAATTATTCTTAGTCTCGAATAGTCCTTTAGAAGCCCAAGAATTACTTTCACATTAAAAAAATTTGAAAAACCCTAAACCATCTTGTAACAACCCAATTTTTTGGAACCAGAATGTCACACGATGCTCATGATCTCGAAGGACCACAAGCTAACCCTCTACTAATATCTGTACCTAAGCACTGCATATTATAAATAATAAATTTGGAAATTGGCCATAAGGTTCAAAAACATAAAAAAAATACTCAAAACTAAAAACTGAACATTGATACATCTGTCTAAAAAGCCTCTAAACTGTCTAAACAGTAGAGTTAATGGGATATGTCCCCAACTAAATCTGTCTACTGGAAATAAACTAAGTCTAATATGATAATAATAAAAATAAGGATCATCCTCGAATGAAGAGGACTCACTGCTATGTCGACTATTGCTGATTGGGACTAAGCTGCTAAGGGTACTCTGGATCTCACGCCTCTGAACCTATGGTATCAAATAAAACACCATAGCACAATTATGTCAGTATGGGAATGTACCGAGTATGAATATGAGGTAAGTCTAAATGCAAGGGCTTATGCATGAACAATTACTTAACTGAATAACCATGAGAATACTGGATGAGGACATATACATGAATGCACAAACCATAAGTGAAATTATCGTAACTCAAAATACTGAAACTTGGATACCGCTTTACTGACATTTGAACTCACTACTAATACTGAGATAGTGAACAAATGAATCTCCTGATATTGATAACCCAGTATAGGAATTAAGATCAATCCTCTCTAGCGAGTGATCTCAGAAACTAATGTTACTGGAGCTGATTAACTGAATCTACTCACTTCAATGACTGCACTCTGAACTTGTTACTTTTAGCTAACTGAATCAGAGATCAAACCTCTCTAATGGATGATCCTTGAATCTACTATCAAAGATAAGAAAAGATTATGTATGAGATCAAACCTATCTAGTAGAAGATCTCTGAATCTGATAAAGAGAATACTCAACTAAATCTGAGACTGAGATCAAGCCTATCTAATGGGTGATCTCTGGATATGATAATGAGATTACTCAACTGAATTTGAGAGTGATATCAAGCCTATCTAATAGGTGATCTCTGGATCTGATAATGAGATTACTCAACTGAATTTGAGATTGAGATCAAGCCTATCTAACGGGTGATCTCTGGATCTGATAATGAGATTACTCAACTGAATCTGAGACTGAGATCAAGCCTATCTAAGGGGTGATCTCTAGAACTGATAATAAGATTACTCAATTGAATCTGAGACTTAGATCAAGCCTATCTAACGGGTGTTCTCTGGATCTGATAATGAGATTACTCAACTGAATCTGAGATCGAGATCAAGCCTATCTAGCGGGTGATCTATGGATCTAATAACACTGATACTGAATAACTTTATGTGGGACCATGCCTATCTAGAAGGTCACCCATGAATCAATAGAACTATCTGAGTTCCTTATTGAGATAGATGACTGTATCGGATAGTCCTGATTTTTGAGTTCTACTCTAAAGATTGATGTTGAAACTGCAACTGTAGGCTTTCTCACTTAATTGACATACCCCAAATCTAAACTGGTGGGTTCCAACCTGTAACCCCTGCTGGAAGGGTGTTAATACCATTTCACGGGTAAAGACCTCTCTGGTCAAGACTCTCTAATAGGTGACCCTCATAGGAAGACAAACCTAAGGCATTATAATTGCCAAGCCTATCTAGTAGGTGACAAGCCTTTTCTAACGGGTGACTCCTATATCCTGCATTGGCTATGCAGTTTTGGAGTTCAGGGATTGCTCCTAATGACTCTGCCTCTCTAACAGGCAGCTACCATCCCTGCACTCACTCGGTGCTAGCTCCTACTCCTAACTGAAAGACTCTGAACTGATTCTTAACTTAAACTGAACTGAATCTGATACTAATCATATTTCTTGAATGATCTGACTGAGTTACGCTAAATTTACTTGGTTCCATATATGATGAAATACTATTGAATCTCGTTATCTAACTAAATAATATAGAGCTTTGAATAGATTATTCGATTACTACTGAGGTCTGAACTAAATACTTGAATACTACTAGATCTGAGTTGAGTACAGAACAAAGTCTAGATTACAAGCGATATTGAGATTACTGAGATTTCTTAAGTTCTGTATCTGTCTGAGAGTACAGAGTTCTATAACTCACCGAGTTCTAAGAATTATGGCTTGACTGAGATTATCAGAAAAACTGACACTGGCTCTAGACTGCATCTAAATTGCCGGGTATAAATATCCCCAGGACTCAATAAAATAAAAGTAAAGCACAACCATTATTGAATTATCAAGACCATGGACATTCATTCACCTTCACAATCACTAAAGCATCTCTTCAAGTATTTAGAAATCATAAACAAGTGATAGTATAGGGAGACATGTTATTGGCTCATACTCCATTCAACAAGATCTTGCATCAAATACTTAGCATGTATTAAAGTCTTATCATGTATCAAAGAGCACATAATTGGGGAATTCCATGTTATCATGTCACAATTCATTCACTAAGGCTTTTCAACAAACACTTGGCATGCATGGGATTGCACACAATTGGGGATTTCTAGTCAACATGCTATAATGGCTCTAATTCCTTCACATGAACATTTTATCAAACATATGGGGAGCATGCTTTGTTTATTCAATAATTTCTACTCTTAATTGAGATGAACACACCACTTAACAAGCAACTTGAAGAGGGTTTATCATGAACACCATATGAATATCATATACTAGGGTCAAAGCTTGAAACCTCATAAACAAAACATGAATTAGAAACTCAATAATAGCATAAACTCCAATTTTAATTCACATGAATCATGAAAACTCATAAATATAAGATCTTTAAAATTTAGAAAGGGGTTCTTGAGCTTCTTGGATGAAAGGGACCCAAGAATCAACATCTGCATACCTTAGTTTCTTGATTCTTGAAAAGTTAATGAAAGAATCTTGATAATTTCGGTCTTGGATTAGAAACCCTAGGTCTGGTTCTTGATTTCTTACAAGATAAAATATTTTGATTTGGGGAAAAATTGATAAATAAAGAAGTATTTTTGTTATTTAGGGTATGGATCCCTTATATAGACTGGTTTGGGTCTTTAGAAAATTACTAATTGGTCCTTCAAATTTAAAAATAGAAACTAAAAATATCATTTTCACATGATGGCGCAACGCGGTGGAATCACGCCAGCTCACTGGAAATTGGATAATTGGGAAACTGGCTGGTGGCGCAAAATGGTGGAAATCGCATTGCCACCTTGGTTGCAAACTAGAGAGGCACTGCAATGCGATGGAATTGTGTTTGTGCACTGGAAATTAACAACTTTGAAATTAAGCCTCAGTGCAACACGCCATAATCACGGAGGCTCACTGGATTTTGACGATTGCCATTTTGGCTGGCTCTGCGATGTGTTAAACTCCTAGGTGGCACACTGTCTCACTAAAATAGTTCTAACTCTTTGCCTGAATGTTGAATTTGGGCGAATATGGTATTGATGGAAAGATTATTCAATTCTATATTAGGGAAATTCTACACGATTTAAAATACTTCTTACTTGGGAAGATACTTCTTAACCTTTTAGAGCCGAATTAACACTTTACTGAACACGCTCTAAGGCTCAGACTACGAGAGAAATTTTCAGGGTCTTACATATTTTGTACCATAGGTTTGAACTTAGAAAGCAACTTTTATTTCAAACTTACTCAATTGCTACTCACACTATTCCTCATGGATTCAACCCCAACTATTAGGTAAATGTATTGACAACAATCGTCTTGTACTTAAATTGATGTGTAAGTTAAGCATTATTAGAGAGGCAAAGAAAGGTTAGATTTGGATATTGGAGTTAGTCGCATGATTCATGCCTTGGATTGCCTCTGGTCTAGTAAAGTTGATACTTGGTTGTGCTTGTATCAACTTGATAGCAATGTGCTATGGTTTAGATTTGTGTGCATTAGCCATTGTTGATTTTGTTAGAGGCCATTTATTTGCTGAGGTTGAGTTATGGTTTTTTGGAAAATAAAGTAAGGAAGTTGGTTTAAAAAGGGATACCTATAAAAAATTCTCTTAGGAGCGTTGTTTCTTCTTAGAGGTTACCTGGGAATCTTTCTTAATATCTTTTTATCCTTTGATTTTTGTGGATGGAGGTCCTTTTAGTAATGGATATTATAGTGACCCTCTAGGTCATTTCCTCAACTTTTGGGCATTTTTTGTGTTTTGAGACTTCCTATAATGGCTATAGGTCATCCATGACTTTCCAAAAATGTCGGTTTGATTATCGGATAGTTGTTTGGGTTTTAGACTTATTTTTCTATTTCGAGCTATCACTGTTAAAGAATTGGTCTAATACAAAAATTCCTAGTAAACAACCTCAGATGAGAATTCTAATAGTGCCATCAACTTCAAAACATTAATTTTAGGCTAGGGGGACCCTTGGCTCAGGTCCCAAGGCTTTTTGACTTATTTTGGATTATTGGGCGGATTATATGAAAAATAAAACTATAGGTGTAGGCCCCACAGTTAGTAGAAATGATCTCAGATAAAATTTTTAATGGTTTTATTGGTCTCAAAATATTGAATTTTGTATGATAGTATAGTTCATTTATACGCACAGGGTTCTGAATTAATCCCGAGCACCCAATCAGAGTTCTTTTTTACTTAGCCTGATATCTACTTTGACTGGTTTAGCAGTCAAAGATCTTCTTAAGTGGTAGACGCTTTAACGACCTTGATCCATTTTAGTGGAATTCGCCATTTGCTTGAGGTCAATGTTAGTGGTAAAGGTACGCTTAAGCAGACATAGCATTAGCAACAAGGAGACCACTTTAGCAATCCCTGCATCCTCTTGCTAGGCTGCTTTAGCAGTCAAAAAGCCTCTTAATTAGCAGTCGCTTAAGCTGCCAAGTGACTACTTTAGCGATACCTAGGGTTGTTAAATCCCCATTCTTTGTAGATTTTCCCTCATTTTCTTAATCCTTTTTTCCACTATTTTAAGACAATGGGACGTGACAAACTATAGGGAATCATCCATTGAATCTGAGGTAAGTTATCCTGACACTGCTTGGTCATTTTCCTTATTTTCCCTATCAAATTTCGTTTTATTTCATTGTAAATTATTAGAAATTAGTCTTTAAATCCTTGGACTTTAAGGAATGATTTGGACCCTTATTTGTGTCCCATTTATGTCTAAATTTTGAGTATACATTCCTTGTCCTTCGAGGAACCTCGAGATAAATTCAATTTTGTATTCTATTTGTGGGCCTCGCGGGCACATTCTTAACTCGAATTCTGACCCAACTATTTATATAGAAATATGGGTTTCATTTTACTCCTACTGATGTGTAGAATATAATTTTGATAGCATGGAAGCATTTTGGGATCGTGGAACAAAGATGAGAAAATTATTGATGATTTAAGGATTTGCGACTCGGCATCAAGGTAAGCTTTGGTCTACTTTTTTTCATGAGATGGTGAGTAGTATATATTGTATTCTAGGTGAGTATGATAGGACATACTTATTACTAGAATATCATGACTTTTCCTAATTTAGGAGTTTAGGGACAGAAAGGTGAATCGATCCTTAAGATGAAATAGTTGTTATGGTTATAGAATCCTTTCACCCTAAATTATAAGCATGTTTACCACAGTTTGAAGTTAAGGATCCCTTAGTATAAGACTTGCTATTTGTCTTAGTAAATGGGATCGTATTTAACTGAATTATAGTACTAGTTATATAATGTTGGGCATGAGGCCATGGTTCCAATACCTGTTGGACTCCAAGTAATTTCTATCCTTATAAAGGATGTAGCCTTAGCTTATAGATGCTTAGAAGATTATGGTTGTTTTTGTTTGGATACTAGTGATGACATAGATATTCTTAGCACATTCATGCTTATTCAATGGTACTATTCTAACAAAACCATGATATTAGAACAATTTTATAAAAAGAGCTTTATTCCCTCTTTTCACTTTTAAAATAGATTCTTTTATAATGGGGATTGCACCACTTATTTACTATTTTATGAGCTTTCAAAATGAAATATGATATTTTGGAGATTTGATTGAGATTGATTTTGGTCCATGGTGTATCCACTCTTTAACCACTACCATTTACTTCGATCGAGAGAGATTCCGACCCTTTCTACACTATTATAATGATGTAGTCCCAAAGTTGATCTTAGGCAATGGATGTATAGAGTCACACACTTTTATCCATGGTTCGAGTTTGTGAACTTATTATATACATATCTCTAGTACTGGACAAAATTGATTAATGATGATGATAACTAGAAATCCTAGATCAAGACCAGGTAGTATACACAAATATTTTTGAATCTCATAGAGGCCTCTTCATCTAAGAGCCATAGTATCAGAGATGATATGTTTATTTAGGCTCTGCCTTTGCAAGATTTTAAGAACGAGAAGGTATATATATTTGGTAAGATATGGTACTTGGACCAGATATGTTAATATGGAATTACCTTGCATTCATTCATTCATATGCATCGCCTATCTCCAGTATGTTATTTTATTCTTATCTCTATCAGCCTTGTAGGGAGGGGTATATGATTATTATTCATTGAGTGTTTATTGAAACTTATGGGCTTATGGAGGCCCGATTAGGTATTGGTTTTTTGGCCTAGTCGATAACTTTATTATTGTTATTATGGATAGTCTATTAGTAGCAATTTTATTTTGGATAGTCTAAAATTGTTACTAACAGACTATCGAGTTTTTATTGTATTAATGGATAGTCTGTTAGTAGTAATTTAAGACTATAGATGGCTTACTTAATAGTGGGTTATAGTAGGTACCATCTCGACAAGAGAAATTAAACTGTGACAGTTGCATTCTACAAAAGACCTCTAATATTATTTAGCTTTGACGTGCAAGTGGAAGAAACAAACTCCATACAATAGCTTTCAGCGACACCCATCTTATGCAAATGTTCATAACAATCTATCAAAAACTCAAATGCATACTCAAACACTATAATGACCCTCCAAGTCATTTTGTTGATTATCATGTCTTACCATTTTGATCATTCTCATAGTGGCTCAGGTCATTTATAATTTGTTGGAATAGAAGGTTTGATTATTGGACAGTTCGTTTGAGATTTAGGCTGATTTACCTATTTTAGTTCATTTGCTATTAAGAAATTGATCTTGGATCAAAACTCATAGTAAACAGCCTCAGATGAGAAATCCAACAACGCCATCATCTTTGAAATGATGATTTTAGTCTTGGGGAATCCTTGGTTCAGGTCCCAATACTTTCATGCTTGTTTTGGGCTATTGACTGCGTATTGCTTAAAATGAAACTATAGGTGTAGGAGCCATTTTTTGTTGAAAGAACCTCAGATGGAAATTTTGATTGCACCAATGAGTCCTAAATATTGATTTTGGATTATTTACAAAGTTATTTTATGTCCCAAGCCCTTTTTATTATGTTTTCATTGTTTAGACAAAAAATAGTTAAAATGGCCTAATAGCGGTCCCGAGGGTTACTTTTTTGTAAATGATCCTTTTTCATACATCTAATGATTCCACTAGATCGGGACATATTTTATGATAAATTAGCACTATTAGTTCATGTTTGTAGGGTTCCATATGAGTTTCAAGGATCACAAACAAGCTTTTGAAATTGTTGGTTTTCTGGTGCAAGGTTTTTCTTTACGAATGCAACTGGGGTCCCACAAATTAGGATAAGGACCATTTTTTGAATTTTTAACTGAAAAATTTTCTCTTCACGAATGTGTTAGGGTTCCCACAAATGCGAAGAACAAAAATTGCACCTAGGCAGTGCTTAAATTGGCATATCATGAGGTTTTTGCATTTTTGACATATAGGGAGCTAAGAAGCTCAATTTTAGGTGATTATCAATGTTTTTGTTCTCGTATTATCATTGGCTATGTTAATTTACCTTCACGTATCACATTTTTGAAGAACATGCATTTTGTTTTTCTTTATTTCTGACTAAAATTATGATTCCAAACTCTTTTTCTACCAGTATTTGAGCTTAGAGCATGGGAAAGTGTGCAAAATCTTCCTTGAGGATAAGGTAAGTTACCTTAACATCCTTTGATCATTTCTTATTATTTTTTCCTGTTAATTTCCTTTTTATACCTTGTCAATTCTTAGAATTTAGGTCTTAAATTCCTAAACCTTGCAGACTGATTTAGGCTCCATTTCTAGTCCATGCGTGCTCCGATTTTGAGCACATATTTTGGTCGTTCAAGATACCTCAAATGGAATCAACTTTAGGATTGTGTTAGCAGGCCCTATGAGCCTATTATTGTCTTGATTTTAGGTTCTGAGTTTATATAGTAATATAAGTATCATTTTAATCCTATTAATCCATATATTATTATTTTAATAGTACAATTTAGTTTTTGTGATCGTTAAGAAAAGGTAAGTTATGAACAATTCAAGAATGCAGTTTAACATTGAGGTAGACTTTGGTGTAATTTTCTCTACAAATTATATATTGTATAGATTGCATGGAAGGTAGGGATTATAGGATGGGATTATGACTAGTGTATCATGACTTAGCTTATTTAGGGGAATTTGGAAAAGAAATGTGACCAAACCTTAGCATCGGATACTTGTTATGGCTTTAGAATACTATTACCCTTGATTATAGACATGATAAACCATAGATTGATGTTAAATATCCTTTACATTTGACTTTGTAAAGTAGAGGGTATTTCCTTTATTAGATCCCTTTAGTGATATATGTCCTTAATTACCATAGATTCCTAATTTATTAGGCTTTATGATATTTATTATTGTTGGGCCTGAGTCCATGATTGTCATACCAGTTCAGAACTAGATTAGTATTCTATCCCTTGTGAGGATGTGGTTGTATTTTACAGATGCTTATAGTTGTATTATTTGGATATTGGTGATGGCATACATACTTTTAGGCGTATTTACCTTTACTTATTGGTACAATTCCAACCAAAGAGTGTCCCCGACAGGGAATTATTAGTCGTTCAGCTCATCCAAATCAGTTTCATAAAGTTGTGACACCCTCAACTAAAGGTAGTGCACATAGTGCCTCAAGTGGTGATTCAGACACTCAATTTGAGTTTGAACACACTCAGATTCATACTTCTTAAAGTATGTTAGGATTGTGACTTTATATTTTCCAATGTTATAGGTGCACCTTTGATTTTTTCATTTAGTTTCTATTTGAGTTGAGTTGGATTTACATACCCATCGATGATTATGTTCCTTGATTTCTATATTGATTGATGTATGCCCTTTGTGCAGATTAATGCTTATTTTACCACCCCTATAGATGATTTTTTTTGTAGTGGATTCATTAGATCAGAATTGTGATTTCCTAAGGATGTAGCATTTGGGTTAAAGTCATTTTTCTTTGGCATATTGTATTTATTGTGGTTATAAAGTTGTAATGTTTTGATTTTTCATTTTGGTGCATCCTACACTTTATTCTAGTGTTGTTATTATTTCTATTATTAATCTGGAGGTAATTTGTTCTTACATGATAGAAGGCTCGAGTATTTTCATCTAGTTAGTGTTCTCTTCCTTGTGATTGTCCTTCATTAGATTAGATGGCAAACTCGGTATGTTGGTTCTCTCTCTTGTAGTGAGATGAGATTAGTTGTTTTCATTTGTTGTCAAGGGTAGATTAGTTGTTGAGAGGGGATGAAGGTAGGTTGGCCTTCCATAGTGTTTTATGATTCTATAGTTGGTAATTTGATTTTATTCCTCATTTTTGGTGTAGAAAAGTCTACGACTTGTTTTTCTGGTTTGTTGACATTTTAACATTGGCTATCTTTTCTAAATCTTGTTCCTAGGTTATAAATTTGAGATTTGTTCTTTTGATTTGGTTGGTTCATTGCCTAGTATTAATCTTGATCTTAATATTGATGGTATTAAGTTGGGGACTCCATTTTTTGCTACGATGTGGTTCATGATTCATTTGAGTTATAGTGAAAATGGGTGAATTGAAAATATGCTTATTTCTACATTTGTTCAGGCTAATATGACTTCATGGACTGCTTTTCCTTGGTATATGTTCCTATGGGTATTCGATGTCATAGATTGGGTATTAAAAATTGTCCAGATTTAGGCTAAGTTCATCTTTTTCTAAGTTGTTTTAGAGTTGGCTATCACTAGTACTATTTACAGCCTTCGTGAGTCCTTGGTCATTCCTAGATGCACTATGTCTCCAATGGATATGGAGATGATTTCTTGTATCTCCAGCTATTGGTTTTCCTTTTATTGTGTTTATATTCTTTGATAATATTTTAGTTTCAATTCTTGTCAAACCGTTGTGGATATGCCTGACTTTTTATAGTGAGGTTGATTTGGATATTTGGCCTTAGTTCTGACTTGTTGGCTCAAGTTTTGAGATTTTGACTTTTTTGAATAGTGGCTTGAAGGTTATGATTGCTTTTGACTATAAATCCTCCTCATCAGTGGGATCGACTTTGTTAGTTGAGATCGAGTAGTTCAACTTAGATTAGAAGATTTTGGCTTTGGATTAAGTAGCTTGGTTGTAGACCCATTTCTAGATTTGTTTCAATAGAGCATTCATTTATTGGCCAACTACGCCTACTTATTACTTATTATCTCATCATTTGTTAGTTTAGATGGATTATGCTTGATAAATGCTCGAAGAATAGATCGTTACCACATGATTGGTTTCTACTGCTCTTCACCTTGATTTTCAGTTTTCATCAGAAGTTTAAAATGTCTTCTAAGAAGAAGAAGTGTGCTTAATTCAAGCTTAGCATGGTTTAACCTAAAGTCGATTGGATATTCTAGAGTAGATCATTCATTTTTAAGAGTTTGTGCTTTGAACCCATGACTATTTATTTCTAGAGTCTTCTAGACCAGTTAGTAACTTTGATAAAGATTGAAGACATTGCTCATCACTATTTGAGTATTCAAGTAGCAACTTATGGGTTTATGCTTATTCTAGTTGATAAGTCATCAATTTGATGACTTATTTGCACCCTTTTAGATTTAAACTATCCTGTTTTTCCATTGATTTGGTGTAATCTCATGTATAATGCTTATTTGTGTAGGTAAAGGTTAAAAATGAAGATAAGCATGTCATTCAAGTCAACATAAGGTTAAATATAAAAGAAAAAATCCTAAAGATCAGATGGATATGTCTGGAGGCCACCCGAGCAAGAAGGTGGCCAAAATAGCCAAAGAATCCCCATGTGTGCCCTGTCTAGGCCCAGTCTACTCTATCTTTTCTCTAGATCTGCTTAAATAGATCAAGAGTGTGGTGGCATTTTTGTAAATTCAGGTAAACATGAATTTAGGGATAAATTGGGGGGTTTTCAACTCATTTCTATATTACTGAACATTATTGTATTACTTTTGATCTAAGAATACATTAGAGTAACCATCATGTAAAGAACAAGGGTTTCTATTATGGATTGATTGAAATTAAAGCTTGGATTTAGTATTCTCTTTATTTTTTATGGATCAATTTGATGAAAATTTTGTTATCTCTACTTTCTCTCTATATGAGTAGCTAATTCTTTATCTTGGGGTTATGCTTTAATAGGTTGTGATTTGTACATGGGTTTTGTTTATTTGTCCTCCTAATTAGCTATTTGATATGGGTTTTGCATTTATTCCATGTTTTAACTTAGAATTGGGGATTGCAAATTCCAATTACCTTAGAACCCATATCATCCTTAAAAGAAGGGATACGGGTGAGGAGTTGGTACAAATAATAACTTGAATTGGTTCATTTAATAGCATCTCTTAGACATCAAGATGTTAATTGAGGCCATAGATAGGTAAAATTATTACATTTATGAGGTCTTAAAAAGAGCCCATTTGTGATATTTGATGTTTTATGGAAAAATTGACACTAATATCTCTAGATCTATCCTATCCATGACATCTAGCTAAATTTTGACAAATAATCAAATACCCATGCATAAACCCATACTAATAAAGGCTTAACCCTAAGTCCCTTCAACACTTTAATAACTCTAATTGTTTTAGCTGCACAATAGTAGTCTTAAAACAAGAAGATTGTTAAATTTGAAATCATTCAAACCAACCTCGCATTTTTAATTTCATGAATGTTTACCACACATTATGGGTCAACACCTAGTTGAATTCTAACACTCTCAAGTATTGAAATCCTTTTCCTCACTCCTTGTGGATTCAACCCCAACTTTGTTGGGTTACTACATTGTTGACGATCGCCTACACTTCAAGGGTGTAGTTTGAGCGTCATCAAAATTTGGAGTTGTTGCCAGAGAGTGAAACATAGTTTTTATTTTTGTAGTCTATTTAGTCACTTTGGGTTAGCCGTAGTGTTTTATTTTACATTGTTGTTATTTTTGTTCTTTCTCAGGTGAGAATAATATTATACATGATACTATGATCAAACAAAGTAATAATATTAATATTTTTAATAGGAATCTCGAGGATGGAGATCACCTCGGAGATGGGGTCGAGCTAGTGCTATTCGTATTCCACCGGTAGAAGAAAATGGGGAGTTTCATATTACTAGAGTGATGTTTTATTTGCTTAAAATGAAAGAGTTGTTTAGAGTTCAAGCACGTGAGGATGATAATCTACACTTCAAGAATTATATTGATGTGTGTTCTTATAAGACCCCTCAAAATTTCAACGATTTTATTTTTCACCCTCCTACATTCGTAATGTCAATTTTTTACTTGAATTGTATTTAGAGGTGTTAAAAGGGTAATTTGGGAATTTTCAAAAAGGGTTCACGGTAATTTTGGGACGCTAAGGCAGTGAATGTCTGTGATATTAGCATGCCACGGAGGTCAGCCTCCGTGATATTAGCATGGCACGAAGGCTACCCTCCATGATAATGGCGTTCCACACCGATGTTTTAATTTCATACAATTTTGGGGTTTTCACTTGGGATAAGGGGAATTTTGTTTTTTACCCTTGTATGACCTTTAAACATAAAATAACCCCATTCCATTCAATTTTCAAAGATCAAATCATTCTCTTTCTCTCTCAAACTCAAAACCCACGAACATTTAGGGTTTTACACTGATTTTATTATTCAGGCTCCAAACTTTGAATTTACTTCAATTTCTTAAGTATTTCAGGCGTGTATCTCATTCCTAATCTTTAATTTTACATTGTGTAACTTATTGAATCATTATCCATGTGTTTTAGATTGATGAGTTTTAAATTGGGTTGAGGGGTTTTTACTAGTATAACTTGAACTACTTTTCCCATGATTTTAAATTGACCATTTATGCATTACATTTATGGTTTTTGGACTAATTTGGTGCATTATTATAGGAATTGGAATGGGGCACATGGGTTTCCCCAAATTGATTTTTTTTAGCGTGGTAATGGCATTAACCCCAACTCACTTTGTAAATTTGATTTTTGAACATGGATAATTGCATAATTCAAGCTATTTATGAAATTATTGCATTGCAGTAATGGATAATTGGTTAAAATGGATTTAAAATGACCTTTGTAACCATGGTTTGGATTTTAAAATGGATTTTGGGAGTTGAATGATTACATAGATTGGTTTGACATTATTTTATGAGCTTGCAAGCATAATTGGTCTGATGATACCAAGTGGTAAATGCCTTAATATAAGACTCCTGGGTTAATGGTTGGGATTATGTGCAAAACATTTTAATCTGGGCTTAAAGAGAATTATGTAGCTCACCATGAAGGTGTAGTCCTTGGGGGCCTTACATCGAAAACCATGTTTTCCAGTGTGGGGGTCTATATGACCATGTACATGGTTTATATATTATATTTTTGAGTGGATAAAGCCTTGGCGTCATTAGTCCTTCCGTCAAATCCCTTAGTTCGTGCGACTAACAAATACTAGAGCCCTTTCAGTAGGGGAACTTAACCCATATAACCTGTGGGTGCCTTTAGGATGGAGCGAGATACATAGTTTAAGTTAATGGTTTATACTTACATGTTCATGAAATTTTTCCTTATCTCGGCATTCTATATATGTATAAATAATTTCTATGTATATTGTTTTGATTGGTTTATAGAATTGGAATTGTTTTATAACTTTTCTTGAGTTACATGCTAGTTCTTATCCCACTGATCATCCCCGAATGCTACATTATTTCATAATGTAGGGTCTGAAGGGTTTCTCTATCGCTCCTATGTAGCGTTAGGTGGCTGAGTACTCCTATGGATTTGATGTGAAGTGGTGACCTTCCTTTTTTTGAAGGGTCTGGTCTCTTCACTAGTTTTATTACTATTCTAGTATTTTGGATTTCCTTTATGGTCATAGTCGGGTATATGTCCCGACTCAATTGGTATTTTAATTTTAGATTGGATTATTGGTTTTGACTCTTAGAACTCTCATTTGACTTATTTATCTTTTATTGCTATCTTGATTGGCTTCCACTTTATTATTAATATTATTATTATCATCATCATTGTGCTTTTAGGGCTAGCCTAAGGGGGTGGTCTCGGATCTATAGTAGGATTGAGATACCCATCATGACTATGCCCTAGTTTGAGTTATGACAAGCTTTGTACTAGAGCACAGTTCAGGTTCATTGGGTGTTTTCAAATTATTATCGAGTAGAGTCCCTTTTATGGGTATGTAGCATGCCATACTTATAAGGGGGAGGCTATAAGGCATTTAAGAATGTTTCCCTTTCTTCTGTTCTATTTCGGGTTATAGAGTCTAGTTGTCTCAAAACTTCTCTAACTCTTGGATTACTCACATTTCAAATTATGCCTCCCCGACGATCGGACATTCGTAGAAACTCTATTAGGAACTCTATCTTACCTAAGAAAAATGTGGAGGGAACTTGACCTACTTATGGAGTGCAGTCCCGGTCTAGGGTCCCTGCTCCTGATTGAGCTGCCCCATGTGGAGTTCCACTTATCTCCATTAGTCCTCCTCCGGCTTCCCATGCTGGTGACACTTATTCTCAATTACCTCAGGGAGATTTCTCAAATGTAGAGTTCCGTCAGTCTATTCATATGCTTACTCTGTTGGTGGCATTACAGTCTAGTCCTTTGTATCATGTTGGTTATATTGCTTAGTAATCTGAGGTCACCCGGGTTGGCCAGTTTATGAGGTTGAATTTTCCAACCTTTACAGGCTCTAAGGTTAAGGAGGATCCTTAAGGGTTTGTTGATGATATGGACAAGATTTTCAGGGTAATGCATGCTACTAATTCTAAAGGTGTATAGTTTGTTGCATATCAATAGAAAGATGACGCTTATGAGTGGTATGAGAAGTGGGAACACCTGAGAGGTGATGAAGCTGACCAGAGTTGTTGGATGAGTTTCCAGGGGCATTTTTTGATAACATCTTTCCACAGCAATTGACGGAAGCTAACGCAGAAGAGTTTGTGAACTTGAAGGAAGGGAAGATGAGTGCGAAGCAATATGCTCTGAAATTTTAGTAGTTGTCTCATTATGCTCTAGAGTTAGTGGATAAAATGAGATCCAAAATGAGAAACTTTGCTTCTTGGTTGTCCTGTGATTTGGTATTAGAGTGTAAGGCTGTGATGTTGAACAATGATATTAATATCTCCAGATAGATAATTTATATACAGTAGGTAGAGGATGAGAAAAAGAAGCAAATAGAGATAGGAAAGAGGAATAACAAGAAGTTTAGATATTTAGAGCAGGGTGCAGTGCAGCAAAACAATAAGAGAGATGGTAGACAGTGGACTAACAAGAAAAATTAGAGGAATTCTTATTCGACGGCTAGTGCTCCATATCATAAGTCTTGTGGTGATCATCGCTTTCAGGCAAGAAGTGGTCCTAAGTCATAAGGTGCCAAGTCTCAGGTAAGTGGAGCTCAGTAATCCCACCTTATCCTCCTTATCATTTTTGTGGGCAACTTCATTGTGGATATTATAAGAAAGAGAGGAACTTGTGTTTGAATTGTGGTCAGCCTGGTCATCTGGAAAGAAATTATCCTATAGCTAAAGTTGCCACTTGAGCTAATAAAGTTCTGATCGCCACTTCTTCAACTCTGGCACCTAGGCTGCTACTCAGTATTGGCATTGGATACAATCATCTCTATGCTCTTCTTTCTTGATATTTATTATTTATTTGATTTAGATTCTACCCTATCTTATGTGACCCCTTATATGGTTGTACACTTTATTTTTGGTCCTGAAAGTATTTTCAACCCATTTTTTATTTCTACCTGGTGGGTAATTCTATTGTTGCTAGAAAAATCTTTAGGGGTTGTGTGGTGTTGTAATGCTCCGTATTTTTGGGCTAGTCTTTGAACCGTCGTTCCTATATGCATAAGCTATAATATAAATTATTCCCATGCAAATATGATTTTCATGATCTTTATCCTCATGTTTGATTTGCTTTTGAGGTGAAAAAATATTCATAAGAATCAGTTAGAACAAAGTTGAGCTTAGAGCCTTTGAGTCGTCCAAAGTTTCGTATTTGATTCTATAAGGTTATAATTTAAATGTGTACAACTTTTATATACGTAAAATTTTGTAGCTTAAGACCCACAAAATTGTAGATAATTGAATTAGCTTTCCAACGATACCAATTTTGCCTTAATCCAATACCCGAGCAAAAAGTTGTGGCATTTTCTGTGTTAGGCAGTAAGCCGACGCGATAGCGATGCGATGCGTCGGCCACCACGTAACGAAACTGTTTCACACGCTAATTCAGTTTCTAAAGGGTCTAGGGGCACTTTGGTCACTTTCCCTCACCCAAATTTGCCCATAACACTCAGCCCCCAAAAGCAATATACACATTATTTTTCATTCTTTTCTCTCCAAGAAAACCCTATCTCCCTCAAGAACACCACGAACTTCATCAAATTTTCTTCAACAAAAGGAAGAACTCAAGTTTCCCAATTCAAGAAAGCATTCAATATTGTGTTTC